>NC_064634.1:413839942-414139942 GCF_023864275.1 Schistocerca cancellata
TTCTTGTACTCGAAAATAGCCTTGATTGCCTGACTGGGCAGATTAACTTTAAACCTTCGAAACGCGTCGTGGAAAAAATAAAATTAAACGGTGACTGGTAACAATAAACTTGTTGTTTCATTTAATGTCAGTAACAGTCACAGTAAAGCCTAACCTAAAAATGTTTGCATTTAAAGTTAATTTGCCCAGTCAGGCATCAAGGCTGTTTTCGAGTACAAGAACAGTGTAGAAAAGGTCGCAATGACGACACAACACATACACTTCAAATACGCTTACCATTACAATAAAGAATAACAGACATCAGTTTGAAATTTATCAGAAGCCTACCACAACACATACCACAATCCACAACTCCTCTTGCCACCCCGCAGCACACAAAATGGCAGCATACCGGTACATGATTAATAGAGCTATCAAACTACCACTTTCAGAAGATAAATGTGATAAAGAAATTGAAATAATAAAACAAACAGCTATTGAAAATGGCTATAACAGCTCCATAGTAGACACTCTAAAACACTCAATAATGGCAAAGCAATCACAACACAAAAAACAAAAAGAAAATAACATCTTCCATACAATCCCCTTTCTGGGTAACATTTCATACCAGATTGCCAATGTCTTCAAATGGAAAGGCATAAGCATATCCTTTACAACAGACAACAAGATTGGACAGAAGTTACCCCACAACATCGACACACGAGACCCACTTCATCGCACAGGTGTGTACAAAATTGAATGTCTGGACTGTGACTGCTTCTACATTGGCCAGACAGGCAGATCATTTGAGATTAGGTTCAAGGAACACATGACAGCACTAAAAAACAAAAAATACCACACATCAGCAATAGCTACCCACCTAAAAGAAACAAAACACCATGTTAACAACACAAGTATTAGCATCCTACACACCCAACCAAAAGGCAATAAACTAGACATCTTTGAAACACTCCAAATATACAAACACCAAATGAAACAACCAGAATCCATCTTAAATGACAAAAATGACAATATTTACAATAGTATCATCTCTGTTTTCAGCAACTGCCTACACTCTTAAAAATACACACACACACACACACACACACACACACGCACGCACACACACACACACACAAACACATGTGCACACATGCTAATATTTACCATAAATATTGACAGCTGCCAAGAGTACAAGAGATTGACCTCATTCACAGATAATTCATCACACCAACAGCTTGTACCCCTTGTCAGCTTAAAACTGTAGGTACATCAACTACTGGCAAATGTATATCTATCTGCATATTTTATAACATTAACCAGTGTATTACCCCAACCTTTAGGCAGCTAATATATACAACATGTAATCTTAAGACTCCTTGCCATGTAAATGTTTGTTCTCATATAATCACTCCTTCCTCTCTCTCTCTCTCTCTCTCTCTCTCTCTCTTTCTTCAAAGAGTGTCATCTATTTATGATTTTACTGCTGTAGCCAATATGATCATTGTATTTCAAGTCTGTAACATTTCACCTAATTGTTATTAGCAAGTATGAAGTTTAAGCCATTTTAACATTTCACCTGATTGCATAAACGAGTACGAATGTTTAGCTGTTTTAACCTTTCAACATTGGATTTATATACCACCTGAAGTACATACACATATATTCGACACCTCAAAACAAACACCCCTAAATGGTTTAAACGATTATTCTGTAATAATGTTGTTACGATCTATATTCTTTGCACTTTGCGATTATGTCTTCTCTTCTGCTGTACGAACCTTGCACCCAGCTGATTCCAGACGCCATATTTGTTTACAAATGTGGCAGTATACATGTGAAGTGTTACGACAGAAAAAGGAACCTGTGACCACTGGAGGTACTCTAGTTTACTTATTAAAGTTTACCATTAGATATCAGTTTATTTTTTGTCAAAAGTTATCCAAAACCATATTCTGAAATAGTGTCTTGTTTCCCCACTAGGCAGTGCCACAAGTTCCTCCAAAATCGTAACACAACATACACACATATGTAATACTAACTAATGTAAATCCACCTGATGATGGAGGTTTAAACCTTCGAAACGCGTCGTGGAAAAAATAAAATAAAACGGTGGCTGGTAACAGTAAACTTGTTTCATTTAATCAAGTGAGCTAACCACTGCGCCACCTCGTTCGGTGCCGTGGAGTTACAATGAAGATTAAATATTAAGATGTTTCATTTATTAATGTTATTCGCATGATGTATTTTGCTTCTTAGTTTTACATTATTTGTATTGCCTTTTTTAGACAGTTCTGTGGTATACTTTAAGAACGCATATATCAGTATTTTATCTCTCCTCTCACCTTTCTCTCTCTTCACTACCCATCTTTCACGGCAAGTTGATTTGCATTCTGCATAGAGTGTACAGTACTCCTTTGCCGTTACCGTTATTGTGAAACTTGTACAGTGTAGTTGTTTTTGAAGACTGGTGACTTTTTACTACTCGCGATTAATCGGGTACTGTTTTATGTGTTTTATGTTTTAAACGATCTCAGTCTATGCAATTTCAATACGCAATTACAATTTTAATTTCAAATGTTTTTCTATCCATGTTATCCAAAAACGTAGTTATTCATAAATTTTTCTTTTCCTTTTACATTTTGATAAGAAGATGATAAGTGATTATGATCGACACTACGAGGGCGTGCTAAAATATAATGCTTCCGAATATTTTCTGCGAGAACTTTTAAAGCTTTTTAAGTAAAAATAAATGTTATTAAGATTCCTCATCCTTATTCTTCATGTTTACATATTTATATCTCAACATTGTCACCGTGGTGACGAACACACTTTGTAAGTAGGCTGTTTATGTTTTCTTATTGGCAACGTTACGTAACGCTCTGTATGAAAATCACTGGTTGTGCTGTGTTTGGCTAGTTTGCATTGTTGTCTGCCATTGTAGTGTTGGGCAGCTGGACGTGAACAGCGCGTAGCGTTGTTCACATCCAGCTACCGCTGCCCAACACTACAATGGCAGACAACAATGCAAACTAGCCACAGACTGCACACAGCACAGCCAGTGATTTTCATACCGAGCGCTACGTAACGTTGCCGATAAGAAAACATAAACGGCCTACTTACAACTTCTCCCAACGAGAGACCAATTTGTTGATAGCATCAGTGTAGAATGTCTGACTTTGTTGACGGAACCATAATTTCGCTATGCTTGGACCGCTTGGAAGTTCTCGAAGGCGGCCGTTAAATTTGGGAACCAGATCGAATTCGAATGGGGCCAAGTAGGCACTGTATAGAGGATGATCGATGACAGAGAACTCAAGGTGTTGCATTGTTAGAGACGTCGCTGTGGTCGTGTGTGTTCTCGCGTCGCCATGTTGAAGGAGAGGGTGCTCCTTGTGTGAACGAACTTCTCGAATTCAAAAGTTGGTCACAGCACTACTCCAAGACCGTACACAGTTATTCCTCAATGGGTCTTAGCACAAGGGGCTCTTACACACATCTGCTGCTCTAAAATACGTGCAGGAAGGCATATGTTCTGGCAGGAAACATCGTAACGCAGCCCAGGAGAGTTTCAGTAGGCTACCTATCAGCTACTGATCAACGAAAACATGGGAGAGACAGTTGCCTTCCTATTGACAAAATCAAAATTGCCCACATACGTGATATCATTCTAGTAATCGACATCGAGCCAACGTCCTATTGCATCAATAGTCTCCCCATCGTCTACGTAGTGCTTCCCTTGGAATGCATCCTTCATAAGGCCAAATAGATGGAAGTCCGAAGGTGCGAGAGCCGGGCTCAAGGGTGGATAAAGAAGAGCAGTACAATCCAGTTTTGTGATCATCTCCCGGGTGCGCAAACTTGCCTTTCTCTGTCCTGGAAGACAAGAAGTTCGTTTGCATTTTTGTGCTGACCAGTAGGCCAAAGTGTTTTCTTCAGTTTGCTGAGGGTAGCGCAGTACACGTCAGAGTTTATCGTTGCACCACGAGGAAGAGTGCCGGCAGTTGTGACCGAGCGGTTCTAGGCGCTTCAGCCTGGAACGGCGCGACCGCTACGGTCGTAGGTTCGCATCCTGCCTGGGGCATGGATATGTCTGATGTCCTTACGTTAGTTAGGTTTAAGTAGTTCTAAGTTCTAGGGGACTGATGACCACAGCAGTTAAGTCCCATAGTGCTCAGAACCATTTGAACCATTTTGAACCATGAGGAAGAACGTCAAACAGAATAACCCCTTCAGAGTCCTACAAGAACGTCGCCTTGACTTTATCGATTGAGGGTACGACTTTGAAAGTTTCCATCGGAGGAGAGATGGTGTGGCGCCACTCCATGGATTGCCGTTTTGTTTCCGATTCGAAGTGATGAACCCATGTTTCATTGCCTGAGACGATGCTTCGTTGCTCGTTATGTTCTTCTGTTATGGGGAGAGGAATCCAGCAGTGACAGACCTTTCAGTAGAGCAACTGATGGACGAGTATGTCAGCACTACCAACAGAGAGCAGTGCAGCCAGCTGTTCCATTCGGATCCGTCGATCATCTCGAATGAGAATGTCTGCACGTTCCAACACTGCAGCAGTCACAACTGCGAGCTGCCGCCTGGCACGTGGGAGATCGGACTGGTTTGTGCGACCTTTTTGTTTGATAGTGACAGATACTTTGCCCAATGCTTTTGATGACTGCAGGTGTCCGAAGACATTCTACATGCGCCTGCTTATATCTGTGATGCTCTTGTTTTCAGCAAAAACAAAACAAAACTTCAATCAAATTACAATAAAATGAACACCCTTAGCTTCTTACAGGCGTCGAAATACGTCAACGGGGACAGATGAAAATGTGTGTCCCGACCGGGACTCGAACCCGGGATCTCCTGCTTACACGGCAGAAGCTCTATCCATCTTTTTTTTACTCATTTTTTTCGATATAGTTCGTTGCGTTTGGTCGGGGCGGACGTGACAAGACATCCGTTAAAAGTGGTCGTTGGTTCCTTGACTCAGTTTTTTTTATTACAGAGAGCACGCAGCCCTCTGACCGAACACGTTGAGCTACCGTGCCGGCACCCATCTGAGCCACCGATGGCACACAAGATAACGCTACTGCAGGGATTTATCTCTGGCACGCCTCCCGCGAATCCCACATTCTTAACGTATTGTCCCGCACTACACTCGCAGTGCCCCCGCCCATTATACCCATTACTCGCGGCGCGTTGCTGATTCCGGTAAGAGTTCGGGCACTGTGCATTCGCACAGAAGAAGAAGATGGTCAAGTGGCCGGTGAGCATTAACTATATATATACTAAGATGGTATCTGTTCTTTCGGACATGTCCGAAAGAACAGATACCATCTGTTCAGCAAGAACAAAACAAAACTTCGATCAAATTACAATGAAATGAACACCCTTAGCTGCTTACAGGCGTTGACATACGTCAACGGGGACAGATGAAAATGTGTGTCCCGACCGGGACTCGAACCCGGGATCTCCTGCTTACACGGCAGACGCTCTATCCATCTATTTTCCATCTTTTCTTTTTTTTACTCATTTTGTTCGATATCTTAGTATATACAAAACTTCAATGACAGCTGTCTGCATGAAGGTTACCGCATAGCACCGACATCTGTCGGAACCTCATGAGATTATAAGATCTGAGCCCGGAATATTCCACGATGTTCCACAAAAAATTCCACATTTTGTCAACTGAAACAGCCTCTGAAAAAAAATAACCGTGTTCCGTTCCTAATTGAATGCGCCCCCCCCCCCCCCCCCGTGGAACAGGTAAGAGTATTAAAACCATGTCTTAATTTTTCTCTATTTTTCATCAAAAAAGTCGCCAAACTTATTGGATTGACGGGGAATGTAGCTAGGTCGTAGTACGGTCTGACTTCGCCTTGAAGGGCAAAAAATAAATTACTCCTCGACTCTGACGACCGTGGCATACCGTCTCCCAAAGTAACTCACGGCCGGAGGACAGAAAGAAACCCCATTCTGACAACCGTATGGCGGATGAACTCACGCAGGCGGCAGCAAAACCAGAGGGTCGTTTCTTTTGTCGGTGGACCTCCAGCAAAGCAAGGCCCGCAAGTGGCTGGTAGAGCGGAGGCTGTGAAGCACGGCGGCCAACCTGTGGCGTGCTCGTCCCGTTCCGGAGGTCCAAACGTGGCGTTTAAGGGCCGTGTCCCGGGCAGACGCAGAAAATGCCCGCCCTACCCTCTCCGCACGCACAAAAATACCGCTCCTCAGTGCAGAGGGCTGCGCAGAAGAACAGAGGGCCCACAAGTGTTACAGTGTACCGGCACGGATTATTTGCCGGGTGTACAATGAGCGGCCGAACAAAAGGACGCCGCCGTCTCTGCCACCCCCACTGCCTCACCCCTCGTACCGTCTCCTCGCACCACCGCCGGCTCTGCGGTGACGCGGGAGGTGGAAAACGCGACGTCGCCAGCTGCCAGCAGACATCTGTCTGCACTGGCGCCGATGCAGCAGGGGGAGCGGTCGAGGGGTGGGGCCGCCCCCAGCTTCTATCCTTGCGACCTCCCCCGCCTCACGACCTCCGCTCGAGTGTGTGCGCAGCCCCGCCGCAGGGGGAGGAAAAACACACACGCCTCCAGCCGCAGGGTACACACTGCTGCATCCCTCCGCAGCACTGTGTGTGTGTGTGTGTGTGTGTGTGTGTGTGCAGCCTCCTTGGCAAACCGGGCCCGTGCCTGGGGGCGCTGGTGTTTGCTGTTAGCCGAGCCGCTGGGTTGATACTCCGCCTTCCTTGAGTCTCGGAAAGAGAATTTCCGGGGATTCCTATCCAGGCGATCCGTTTTCGTTTCCTTTCTTCAATGTACTAGCTTCCCTCTTTCTACATACTCCTGCTACCCATACCATTTCACTGTTTTCACCATCTCTTAAAATTTTTTCCGGGGAAGAAATTTTTGTACGTTTACACAAGCAAAAATAGTTTTCAGGATACGTAAACGTTTGTAAACAGTTGTTCTCATCATATCAGCGTGCGATTTTGCGGAAGCACAAGTGACTGTATCCCACCACTTCGAACAGTATCGAGAATGGGTTAGTAAAAAGTACAGAAAATTAAGAAGGCGGTTTGCATGCATCTACTCGGAAACAACGCACAGAACCTTCCTGCAACCACAATAACTGAGAAAAGTTTTTCTTTCGGATCTCGTTGGACTCGGCCAAAACATTTATTTGATCAAAGAGAACATGGTCTTTTGTAGGCTGTAACGTAAATGTTGTTTTTTAATTTATTTTTTATTTTTTAAATAACACTATCAGTTAATTTCGACCGTAAGTTATTTTCAAGCACCTGAATGACGAAGATGGAAGACCGACACATTGTCTGCATAAATATCCATTCATCGCAATGTATGAATAACACATTACACAACTGACATTAACATAATACATTCCTGTGCAATATTTCTACTTACATTTTTCGTATCACATATCATATACTGCAATCATAAAATTCTTTTACTTTACACCTATAAAACCATACATGACAGCTGGCCGGTGTGGCCGTGCGGTTCTAGACGCTTCAGTCTGGAACCGCGTGACTGCTACGGTCGCACGTTCGAATCCTGCCTCGGGCATGCATGTGTGTGATGTCCTTAGGTTAGTTAGGTTTAAGTAGTTCTAAGTTCTAGGAGACTGATGACCACAGATGTTAAGTCCCACAGTGCTCAGAGCCATTTCAACCATTTTTGAACCGTACATGACCTTCAATAATGACATTAGAAATAAGTTAAAATCAAGAACATTACATCCTCATGTCATATACTAATACCTAAACTCTGACTACTGCAGCTCATCAACTTGTGGCAGCTATTGCTGTCAAAGATACACGAACATCAGAACATTGGAAACTATCCATAGCAAATGTAAAAGGCACATAACAGATACCTTACACCCTGTGAACAGCCTGTAATGATTGGAACTAAAAAGTTGCAATGGATGGATGTAGTATGTGGGACACTGTGGTTCCACAAGGATCAGTATTGTGGCCATTACTTTTCTCATTACTTATTAATGATACGTTAATTATTCTCTCCCATTGTAAATATCACATATACGCTGATAACCTTTAGTTCTATCTAAGTGTGTGTTCAACAAACCTGTGCACAGCCATCCAGCATATAAATGCAAATTTACTTGGGTGCACTCAGCCTCGTGATGCCAATTGAGAAGCTACTCGACCGAATAGTAGCGTCTTCGGTCAAGAATACCATCATAACGATCGGGAGGGCGGTGTGCTGACCCCACGCTCCTCCTATCCGCATCCTCCCCTGAGGATGACACGGCGGTCGGATGGTCCCCGTAGACCACTCGTGGCCTGAAGACGGAGTGTTTTTTTTATTTTTTTTATCAGAGTGAGTGCAGAACATGGGTTCGAAATCTAACCCATCTGAAACGCAAGGAATCTTATTCGCTTACAAAAGACTTACTACCATGCAGTTCAGAGAATCTCTTCCACTCTTAATCCTAATCTGCACGGAAATAGCCTCTTCTACAAAGAAGTTTGGGTTAATTCTGAACCATTACTTAGACTGGGTAGAAACAATACTGTGGTCTGCAGGAAGGTGTCAGCATCACTTCATTCACTACAGAAATATAAGGAAGTGGTTTCTATACAGCTTAAAAAGAAGCTAATAGAGACATTAACACTCCCCATAGTTTGCTATGGTGATGTTATTATCCAAGAAATTTCGTTCGAAAGCTCACACAGGCTAGAACTGGCGATGAATGCTTGTGTGTGATACATTTGTGACTTGTGACATTTCGACCATATCACTCCTGCCTATAAACAGTTATCATGACTGTATGCCGATAAGTTTAGAAACTCCGTACTTGCTCTATATTTGCGTTATCACCTTCTCAATCATTGCCCTCCCTGAAACTCTTTAACTTTTACAACGCCCATCTGAGCGCCACAGCAAAAATACTCGTTCTCAACAAAGTTAAATCATCTGTGTAATCACATAACACTGCTATTTTCTCTAAATCATTTTCCGTGTCAGGAACCCGCCTTTGGGGGAGCCGTCCACAAAAAATTCAGAGAAACTAAATTCCTTCCAAACTTTTAAAGACAGCCCTCATTCTGTCACAATGACCATCTCTCCCATATACTATCCTACCATACCACTCTCATCAATTCCCCATCCCTGACAATTATTCCCTTCTGCATGCAGGCAGAGTTCTTTATTTAAATTCTGTTCTTTCCCAACAGCCACTGTCACTGTCATGTCACTTCAATCTTCTCCTCTTTCTTCATCTCTTCCACTTCTGTAATACTAAAAATGTGTTCAGATGTACTAATCTATATCATTCGTCATGCACTTCAGTGTTATTAACATTATTGTTGTTATTGTCAACTACTATTTTCGTTACTAATATTACTGTCAATTGTCATTATCATATTTTATTATCATTTCTATGCCCAACTGTTTAGCCGTGCGGTCTATCGCACTGCTTTTCGTGTGGGTAGCCGTGCCGGTCGCCGGCACGAATCCGCCCGGCGAATTAGTGTCGAGGTCCGGTAGGCCGGCCAGTCTGTGGATGGTTTTTAAGGCCGTTTTCCATCTGCCTCGGCGAATGCGGGCTATTTCCACTTATTCCGCATCAGTTACACTATGTAGGCGATTGCTGCGCAAACACTATCTCCACGTACGCGTACACCATAATTACTCTACCACGCAAACATTGAGCTTACACTCGTCTGCTGTGAGACACTGGGGGCCGAACCGCACAATAACCCTGGGTTAGGTGTGAGGCGGCGGTGGGGTGAGTGGACTGCTGTAGCCTGTCGTGGGGTTGTGAACACAATCATTTCTACACTCCTGGAAATGGAAAAAAGAACACGTTGACACCGGTGTGTCAGACCCACCATACTTGCTCCGGACACTGCGAGAGGGCTGTACAAGCAATGATCACACGCACGGCACAGCGGACACACCAGGAACCGCGGTGTTGGCTGTCGAATGGCGCTAGCTGCGCAGCATTTGTGCACCGCCGCCGTCAGTGTCAGCCAGTTTGCCGTGGCATACGGAGCTCCATCGCAGTCTTTAACACTGGTAGCATGCCGCGACAGCGTGGACGTGAACCGTATGTGCAGTTGACGGACTTTGAGCGAGGGCGTATAGTGGGCATGCGGGAGGCCGGGTGGACGTACCGCCGAATTGCTCAACACGTGGGGCGTGAGGTCTCCACAGTACATCGATGTTGTCGCCAGTGGTCGGCGGAAGGTGCACGTGCCCGTCGACCTGGGACCGGACCGCAGCGACGCACGGATGCACGCCAAGACCGTAGGATCCTACGCAGTGCCGTAGGGGACCGCACCGCCACTTCCCAGCAAATTAGGGACACTGTTGCTCCTGGGGTATCGGCGAGGACCATTCGCAACCGTCTCCATGAAGCTGGGCTACGGTCCCGCACACCGTTAGGCCGTCTTCCGCTCACGCCCCAACATCGTGCAGCCCGCCTCCAGTGGTGTCGCGACAGGCGTGAATGGAGGGACGAATGGCGACGTGTCGTCTTCAGCGATGAGAGTCGCTTCTGCCTTGGTGCCAATGATGGTCGTATGCGTGTTTGGCGCCGTGCAGGTGAGCGCCACAATCAGGACTGCATACGACCGAGGCACACAGGGCCAACACCCGGAATCATGGTGTGGGGAGCGATCTCCTACACTGGCCGTACACCACTGGTGATCGTCGAGGGGACACTGAATAGTGCACGGTACATCCAAACCGTCATCGAACCCATTGTTCTACCATTCCTAGACCGGCAAGGGAACTTGCTGTTCCAACAGGACAATGCACGTCCGCATGTATCCCGTGCCACCCAACGTGCTCTAGAAGGTGTAAGTCAAGGATTACATCCAGCATCTCTACGATCGTCTCCATTGGAGAATAGCAGCCTGCATTGCTGCGAAATGTGGATATACACTGTACTAATGCCGACATTGTGCATGCTCTGTTGCCTGTGTCTATGTGCCTGTGGTTCTGTCAGTGTGATCATGTGATGTATCTGACCCCAGGAATGTGTCAACTAAGTTTCCCCTTCCTGGGACAATGAATTCACGGTGTTCTTATTTCAATTTCCAGGTGTGTATTATTATTATTATTATTATGCCTGTGAATGTTTTTGTAATATCTTTGGTATTTGTTGTTCCTAGTCAGATGTTAGACAAGGCCTTTGGGTCCTTATTCAGTCAGGCTAAATAAGCAATAAATCAAAAGATATGTAAATAATCAGTGACCAGGGACCGTCTGAGGCAGGATTGCACAACATACGTCCCGTCGGCCACACGTGGGCCATTACGTCTCTATGTGCGGCCTACGAGAAAATCTTTGAAGCATGATCAGTTCCGTATTGCTCTGATGTAATTCTACGATTTTTTAGATGAATCTATTATGATAATAAATCTAGATATCGTTTAAAAATACTTTGAATTATTAGCAATGGTAGTCTCTGCAACAGCTAGGTTAAAATATATTTACAATATTGAACTTATTCGTAATGGAATTTCCTGCGACAGGTTGGCAATTCTGGGCTTGGGTCCAGTCGCGCTATCATTAAACAGTCGTCGGAAGAAAAATGCGGTGCTAGTCCGCTCCACTAAACAGGTGGTATACACACCTGCCATGTGGCGCACAAGTGGTGATGAAAGGTGCGCCGGCCGTTGTGGTCGATCGGTTCTAGGCACTTCAGTCCGGAACCGCGCTGCTGCTACGGTCGCAGGTTCGAATCCTGCCTCGGGAATGGATGTAGGTGATGTCTTAAGGTTAGTTAGGTTTAAGCAGTTCTAAGTGTAGGGTACTGATGACCTCAGATGTTAAGTCCCCATAGCGCTTAGAGCCATTTGATCCGTTTTTTTGGTTAAAGGTGCGTTTACATTTGTGAGCCTTGCTCCTAGTTGCCGTGCGACTGTGCCTGTCCCACACGAAAGTAGGGGCACGCTTGTGGGCTTGTGGGGCAAGCTACAGCCACACAGCGACCAGCCGCAAGACGCACACCTGTAAACGCACCTTTACGGTTGGGGATACTACTTGATCGGCAGCTGTCCTATGTGGAAATCGCGGTTATGAGCTGGTTGTTTCGTACATACACATAAGCAAACAACTGCATGTGACTGTTGTAGGTTCAGTCGACAAGTGAACTGTTTCCAGTACTTAAATACCATTTTACTTACAACTTGTGTCAATTATCTTGAGCCTCGCAGTGCATGATGTATTTGGTTTGGTGCGAATTAATCGCAGTTGTGAAGGAATATAACATGAGACGTAATTTTGTAACAAAACATGCTGAGTTGGCGCAGTTTGATGATAATGAGAGGAAAATCAAGGCGCGAAATTTGATGAAATTTTTGTCTAGTCAACAGTAATTTTTCAAGGAAGCAAAGACAGAGAGTACACTAGCTACAAGGGAAACTTCTTAATTTCTAAGGAAATTGATGCTACTGGAATCCTTGTCATTGAAGATGATTTCTTAAAAAAGTGCATAATGACAGCGGAGTGTGCGCTGGTATGAAACTTCCTGGCAAATTGAAACTGTGTGCCGGAACGAGACTCGAGCTCGGGACCTTTGCCTTTCGCTGGCAAGTGCTCTATCATCTGAGCTACCAAAGCACTACTCAAGATCCATCCTCAGAGCTTCAATTCTTCCAGCACCTCGTCTCCTACCTTTCAAACTTCACAGAAGCTCTTCGTGCTTGGGTAGCTCCAGCACACAGTTTTAATTTGCCAGGAAGTTCCATGCAGTGGAAACATCTCACGAAAGAACTGGGTTTGGCGTTTGGAAATATTGTGATCATTTGACCGATGGAGCACCTTGTAAGTATGGAAACTAGGTTGGTGTAGTATCACTAGTGGAAGAATATGCTAGGAAAAACATTAAGCTAATTCCACTGTTTTTTCCATTAACAAATGCTGTGCAGCAAATTTCTGAGATAGACCATATCATGTCATCTGTGATCTATATCATCAGTTGCTTGTTCCCAGAGACGATTAAGGTACTTTGGTTGGAGTCGTGTGGAGGGGCTCAACCAAACGCTTCTTCGACTCTGTGATGGTCTTGGCTGCATATTTATCGACTTGTGCTATCAGTTGGGGAATTGTAGGACTTCTCTTCATGTACCAGGTTTGCTCTACACAAAACAAGCAGCTATTCAGGCAGCAGAGCACTTGTTAAGTGCAAGTGTTTTTTTTTTTATGTTAGGCGGTAGGTTGAAGTTCTCTCATCAGTACTCGCCAGGCGGCTCGCAGATAGCGAAATCAGATCGTGTTCAGAGTAGACACTTCGACAGTCAATATTTTGTTAATTAATTGTCGACGTTTTCGTAACTAAATTCCAGAATTCATGGCCCCCCGGGAAACTTATGACGCTAAAATTATTCTTGGGACTGAGAGCTCGCTGCAAACCGAAGTAGAAACCTCTGAGATATTTAGCAATTAGTGGAACCTATATGGAAGAGACAGATTATACGCTATAGGAGGCGGTGTGTTCATTGCAGTTTGAGACGTCCTGCTAAGCCCGCAGGACAGGACAGGTACTTTAAGTTATGGAAAGGGGACAAAATAAGCGGCTGAATTCGCCGTAGAATCTCATGCGTTATGGGGAAGACCACTTTAACTTAAAAAGTCTGAAAGCCAACAACTTAAAGCTCAACCAAAATCAGAAATTTAAAAGGCAAAGCCCTATCTTAGTTCCTTATTTAAGCTGAAGGCCCAAAGAATCTGACACATTAAGAGCAAAACAACTTAAATTCAAAATCGGCTGAATGCCTAACACGTAAGATTCAATAACATTAACTTTAAAAATACCGAAGTCTTTACGTAAAACAGTCCTTAAATCAGGCTGAAGGCCCAAACCATCTGATGCCTTAAGGGAAAAACAACATTAATTTAAAAATCGGAAAGAATCCATACAAGTAGACACAACAAGAACAGACAAGAAAAGCCAGTATACACAAGGGCGCTCAGAAGTTTCGAGGGTAGGCCTGGAATTCAAACACTAACGCTCGCTTGCGTGAGACATGCAGTCGGTCCAACCATTGTCGATCCGACTACAGCCCAACCAACAGGAAGTCAACGGACCCACAGACAAGCTAACTTCCGCTTCACAAGAGCAGCACACAACAGGGAGTTCAATGGGCCAACGTAGAAGGTATTGGCGCCCACAACCAGTTGTACATTAGGCTACACACCATGCTGGACAGCGACAGCACGATGCGGAAAATACACTGCCTGAATGTATGTCAGTGGCCAGTATAGGTAACTGGAAGGTTAACGGCCACAAGGCAGAAGATTCCACTGGTGCACTTCAATTCAAATAACCAAGTACAGTTAAACTCCATCGGAGGGTGACTAAAATTTGCCAACTTGGAAACATACGTTGTTGCTCACAGGAATATCCTAACAGCAGACAACGAACTCCAAACGACACAATGTGAACAGCCGTGACTTGCTGGTAGATTAAGTCAAAATTCAACTTTCATGTCCAAGATCGGCGAGCCAAGAACCTCGTAGCAATGGGAACAGCACCACACACTCCGACAACGCATAAAGCCGGCCGCTGTGGCCGAGCGGTGCTAGGCGCTTCAGTTGAGAACCGCGCTGCTGGTATAGTTGCAGGTTACGAATCCTACCTCGGGCATGGATGTGTGTGATGTCCTTAAGTTAGTTAGGTTTAAGTAGTTCTAAGTCTAGGGGACTGATGACCTCAGATGTTAAGTCCCATAGTGCTTAGAGCCATCTGAACCATTTGAACACTGTATAGAGGCCACCAGCAGGCCCAGCCAAACTGCACATCGCGGAGATTTCCTAACTGCTCCACACCAGCCGACCAACTCCCCAGGCCCACGAAACGGTGAAAAGACCAAATATACGTCGGCCGATGAGACGACCAACCATACGACAAGCCAATGCTCATCCCACTCCGATCTCCCTCTCTCGGACAGTTCATGTGTGTCGCCAGCGGCCGGTGAGCACTGGCTGTCGGCACATCACCGGCGCTCCTCTCCCGACTTCACTGCTACTGCATCACGACTGCACTGCTGGTCCATCCCGAAGTGACTGCCAGACATCCGGAAAATACTATCCATCGCTCCAGCGATGGTAGGACAATGCACTTATCGTTACACGCTGGTGCTACCGTTCACGGGCAAGTAAGGCAGGAAGTTAGTGACGCCAGTAAATGGAATAAGAAGACGAGGCGGCAGTACCGTCATAGAAGATGACAATGAATAAATAGCATGAACACGAGCCATGCAGTTGACAAAAATTTTATCTCTACTGAGGTCGAATTTCGGTGTGAGAGTGAAGTTACCTGGTCGCATATAAAATGTCTGGGTGAAGCCAAGTTAATTTTTGGACTCCTTACCAGAGGCCCGATTCCGCTGTGACTGTTTATAGTCATTGACGGGAAGGCTATGGTCAGTAGTGCGGATACACCGAGATCATGTAATACACTACTGACCATTAAAATTGCTGCCCCAGAAGAAATGCAGATTTTAACGCGTATTCATTGGACAAATATATTATACTAGAACTGACATGTGATTACATTTTCACGCAATTTGGCTGCATATATCCTGAGAAATCAGTACACAGAACAACCACCTCTGGCCGTGATAACGGCCTTGATACGCTGGGCATTGAGTCAAACAGAGCTTGGATGGCGTGTACAGGTACAGCTGCCCATGCAGCTTCAACACAATACCACAGTTCATCAAGAGTAGTGACTGGCGTATTGTGACGACAACTTGCCCGGCCACCATTGACCAGACACTTTCAATTGGTGACAGATCTGGAGAATGTGCTGGCCAGGACAGCAGTCGAACATTTTCTGTATCCAGAAAGGCCCGTACAGGACCTGCAACATGCGGTCATGCATTACCCTGCTGAAATGTAGGGTTTCGCAGGGCTCGCATGAAGAGTAGAACCACTGGTCGTAACACATCTGAAATGTAACGTCCACTGTTCAAAGTGCAGTTAATGCGAACAAGAGGTGACCGAGAGGTGTAACCAATGGTACCCCATACCATCACGCCGGGTGATACGCCAGTAAGGCGATGACGAATACACGCTTCCAATGTGCGTTCACCGCGATGTCGCCAAACACGGACGTGAGCATCATGATGTTGTAAACAGAACCTGGATTCATCCGAAAAATTACGTTTTGCCATTCGTGCACCCAGGTTCGTCGTTGAGTATACCATCGCAGGCGCTCCTGTCTGTGATGCAGCGTCAATGGTAACCGCGGCCATGGTCTCCGAGCTGATTGTCCATGCTGCTGCAAACGTCGTCGAACTGTTCTCGCAGATGGTTGTTGTCTTGCAAACGTTCCCATCTGTTGACTCAGGGATCGAGACGTGGCTGCACTATCCGTTAAAGCCATGCGGATAAGATGCCTGTCATGTCGACTGCTAGTGATACGAGGCCGTTGGAATCCAGCACGGCGTTCCGTATTACCCTCCAGAACCCACCGATTCCATATTCTGCTAACAGTCATTGGATCTCGATCAACACGAGCAGCAATGTCGCGATACGATAGAGCGCAATCGCGATAGGCTACAATCCGACCTTTATCAAAGTCGGAAACGTGATGGTACGCATTTCTCCTCCTTACACGAGGCGTCACAACAACGTTTCACCAGGCAACGCCGGTCAACTGCTGTTTATGTATGAGAAATTGGTGGGGAACTTTCCTCATGTCAGCACGTTGTAGGTGTCGCCACCGGCGCCAACCTTGTGTGAATGAAAAGCTAATCATTTGCATATCACAGTATCTTCTTCCTGTCGGTTAAATTTCGCGTCTGTAGCACATCTTCGTGGTGTAGCAATTTTAATGGCCAATAGTGTATGAGTTTGACTCGACGTTAACCTAGCGAGTGTAGACTGGAACGTCTATGGATTCGATTCATTGTGGGGATATACATAAGAAGTGCAAAAGAAAGGATCTGCAAAATTACAGACCGATATCTTTAATATTGGTTTGCTGTAGAATCCTTGAACATATTCTCAGTTTGAATACCATAAATTTGTTTGAGAAGGAAAAGCTTGTATCTACAAATCAGCGTGGTTTTACAGAGGTCCTCTCGTCTGAAAGTCAGCATGCTCTTTCCTCACAGGAGGTCCTGCGAACCACGGATGAAGGGTTACTGGTGGATTCCATATTGGTAGATTTTCGTAAAGCATTTGACACGGTGCCACAGTGCCAACTGTTAGCGAAAGTACAAGCGTATGGAATAGGTTTCCAGACATGTGAGTGATTCGATGACTTGTTAAGCAACAGAAACCAGGATGCTGTCCTAGACAGCGAGGGCTCATCAGAGACAAAGTTATCATCAGGAGTGCCTCACAAAAGTATGAAAGGACCGCTGTTTTGTCTGTATACATAAAAGACGTGGCAGAGAGGGTGGGCAGCTATATGTAGGTATTTGCTGATAATGCTGTCGTGCATGCTAAGGTGTTGAAGCTGACTGTAGGAGGATACAAAATGACTAAGACAAAATTTCTAGTTGGTGTGATCAATGGCAGCTATCTATAAATGTGGAAAAAATGTAAGTTAATGCCAGTGAGTGTAAAACAAACCCATAATGTTGGAGCACAGCATTAGTAGTGACCTGCTTGGCACACTCACGGCGATTAAATTGCGAAATAATATGGCATGGAATAAGCATGTGAGGATTGTAGTAGTGAAGGCGAATCGTTGATTTCAGTTTATTGGCAGAATTCTAGGAGAGTGTGATCTATCTGTAAAGGATTCCTCATTTAGGACACTAATGTGACCCATTGTTGAGTACTGTTGGAGTTTTTGGGATCCGCATCAGGTCGAATTAAAGGAAGACACCGAAGCAGTTCGGAGGCAGACTGCTACGTCTATTTCCGGTAGGTTCGAACATCATGAAAGTGTTATGGAGGTGCTTTGGGAACTCAAATGGTAATCACTGGAGGGAAGGTATAGTCCTTTTCGATGAGTACTATGTAGAAGTTTCAATGGACCGGCATTTGAGGTTGACCACAGGACGATTCCGCTGCGGCCAACGTACATTTCACGTAACGATAATGAAGATAAGACTGGGGACATTACGGCTCGTACGGATGTATGTAGAAGTCGATTTTCTCTCGCTCTGTTTGCGAGTGGAACAGAAAAGCAAATGATTAGTGGTGGTACAGGGCACCATCTGATACGTATCATACGGTATCTTACGGAGTATGTAAAGACTACTTTTGAGTTGTTCAGTCCTGATCTAAAGGACGTAGTAAATTACACTCCTGGAAATGGAAAAAAGAACACATTGCCACCGGTGTGTCAGACCCATCATACTTGCTCCGGACACTGCGAGAGGGCTGTACAAGCAATGATCACACGCACGGCACAGCGGACACACCAGCATTTGTGCACCGCCGCCGTCAGTGTCAGCCAGTTTGCCGTGGCATACGGAGCTCCATCGCAGTCTTTAACACTGGTAGCATGCCGCGACAGCGTGGACGTGAACCGTATGTGCAGCTGACGGACATTGAGCGAGGGCGTATAGTGGGCATGCGGGAGGCCGGGTGGACGTACCGCCGAATTGCTCAACACGTGGGGCGTGAGGTCTCCACAGTACATCGATGTTGTTGCCAGTGGTCGGCGGAAGGTGCACGTGCCCGTCGACCTGGGACCGGACCGCAGCGACGCACGGATGCACGCCAAGACCGTAGGATACTACGCAGTGCCGTAGGGGACCGCACCGCCACTTCCCAGCAAATTAGGGACACTGTTGCTCCTGGTGTATCGGCGAGGACCATTCGCAACCGTCTCCATGAAGCTGGGCTACGGTCCCGCACACCGTTAGGCCGTCTTCCGCTCACGCCCCAACATCGTGCAGCCCGCCTCCAGTGGTGTCGCGACAGGCGTGAATGGAGGGACGAATGGAGACGTGTCGTCTTCAGCGATGAGAGTCGCTTCTGCCTTGGTGCCAATGATGGTCGTATGCGTGTTTGGCGCCGTGCAGGTGAGCGCCACAATCAGGACTGCATACGACCGAGGCACACAGGGCCAACACCCGGCATCATGGTGTGGGGAGCGATCTCCTACACTGGCCGTACACCACTGGTGATCGTCGAGGGGACACTGAATAGTGCACGGTACATCCAAACCGTCATCGAACCCATCGTTCTACCATTCCTAGACCGGCAAGGGAACTTGCTGTTCCAACAGGACAATGCACGTCCGCATGTATCCCGTGCCACCCAACGTGCTCTAGAAGGTGTAAGTCAACTACCCTGGCCAGCAAGATCTGCGGATCTGTCCCCCATTGAGCATGTTTGGGACTGGATGAAGCGTCGTCTCACGCGGTCTGCACGTCCAGCACGAACGCTGGTCCAACTGTGGCGCCAGGTGGAAATGGCATGGCAAGCCGTTCCACAGGACTACATCCAGCATCTCTACGATCGTCTCCATGGGAGAATAGCAGCCTGCATTGCTGCGAAAGGTGGATATACACTGTACTAGTGCCGACATTGTGCATGCTCTGTTGCCTGTGTCTATGTGCCTGTGGTTCTGTCAGTGTGATCATGTGATGTATCTGACCCCAGGAATGTGTCAATAAAGTTTCCCCTTCCTGGGACAATGAATTCACGGTGTTCTTATTTCAATTTCCAGGAGTGTATTTTATGCACGGAATGAGAAGGAATACACGAACTAATTTAAAATTTTGTAAAATATTGAAATATCAACATCTACGAAATTGCTGCATGTCAGACTTAACAAATGCATCAGATGTCCGTGCCTGGAAGCTACGTATAGACATACAGGAACAAACCGATTGACATTTTATACAGAACAGTAACGCATAAAATTACAAATCTGATAATACTGGAAACGGAAATCAAGTCCCATGCTGCTCGACAGAGCGTAGGGGAACGATGCAGGAGACTCGCACCGCCATAGTAGGCAAGGTGCTAACGGAGGTGGTTTGCCGTTGCCTTCCTCCGACCGTAATGGGGATGAATGCTGCTACTGCTGCTGATGATGATGATGACGACACAAGAACATCCAATAATCTCGGGGCAGGTGAAAATCCCTGACCCCGTCGGGAATCGAACAGCGGATCCCGTGCACCACGAGACCACGAACGGCGGACTTGGTAATACCAAAAAATTATATTACCACTGATGTACCAACAGAATCTTCTAACAGAGGACACTTTATACTAACAAAAATATGTCAATATGTCTGCATCGTATTTCGTCACAATTATTATTTGATGACAACCGGTACCAAAAGGAAAAGACTGCAAATCTAAGGAACACTCAACTCTGGGTATACCTTACTGGACACATAAGCCTGCCAAAACGATTCTCTCATGATGGGTATAAGCATCTTACATCAATCAAATACATAGTAACACATCACATTATTTGAAGTAATGTATATAGCGAAGTAGGTAATTTAGGAAAACCCACATAGAAACTATCCCCATGATGTACATCGATTAAAAGTATAAGCTAACACAGACTACTTAATAAAGGAAAGAAAGGTGTCAAAAAAGCATTCATAAACATTTTTTAAACTGTACTTAGAGGGTACCAAAAGATATGCATGCATCAGAAACTATAAAATGCCAAATAAGGCAGCAAAGAAATAGAAACTTGGATAAGAAATGTAGGCACAGGTAATGGTACAGCGTGTAATTCATGTCGTACTATATACTATGCTATCATAAAATAAAATAAACAAAGATTCCTTAGGGGTCAGTTCAATGTATATAAAAAATACTGAGCTAGGATGAAATTGGAAAATGAATCTACGAAACAGATGGATCCAAACAAAGAGCATGAGGCCAAATAAAAGTGAAAATAACATCGAAATAAAACTGTGCAAAAATTAACACTATACTTTTATTTTTTAGGAAAAGAAAATCTGCAAAAATATGTGCTTAACATTCACTGGAGATAAATTATTGGGAACATAAGAATGCCAGAACATTTTTCTCAACATTGTGCATAAGCATCTAATATTAAACAAAATACGTAGTTAATACATCATATTATTCGAAGAAGGAAGTATGGTAACGAAATAGCGAAATTAGGAGTAAACAAGGCGCCAATTGAAGTGGCATTCCACAACCTTTAAAAAATTATTTAGAACAGAGGATCCAAAAATGAAAAGAACTTTTTAGTATTTGTCAACAAATATAAGACGCAAGGAAGGCAGCAAAGAAACCATAATAGCGGTAAGAAGTGAAGGAGCCAATACTAGGTACACGATATAGTAATGATGTGCAGTATACTGGGTTAATCATCTAAATCTTGCAGCTCAAATATTACGGAACTGGAAAGTGTTACTGATGTGTGGTTCTCAGAAAATGGATTGGTAATCAGCGGTTCTTACTGTTAGCCAATAAACAGATTGTAATAGTACTTAGAAAGTGTAGCATCTGTGCAAAGATATACTTTGTTAAATGAAACAATGACTACTGAGATTAAAAGACTAAAAGTAGTATAAATTAGAATTTCAGTGGTGTTTATTGCAGGAATCTAGTGCGAGTCGTTTACGTGATATCGCGTTGTGCAAAGTTTCCGCACCGACACTTGTTTGTGCTTTCAAATTGTGTAGTAGCTAGGTACGATGTTTTTATGTTTGTTTACGGTGTTCTTGCGTGTTCATTGAGAAGACTGGGCCTTGCTATCCTGTTAGTGTGTGACAGTCCAAGTAGTAGATCGTGAGTGGGCGATGTAATTTGCCAATGCAGAAATGTGTGTGCGACAAGATATCACAGTAGACGTCAATTATGTCGACAATTATTTATCAATCTCTTCAAGCAGTTACGTTGAAGTGGTAGTGTACCACCTAGACAACGTAACAGAAGGAAAGAAGTGACGACAAAAAAGGAAGGAATTAATGTTCGTGCTGCTGTTGAAGTTGACCTGGACGTTAGCTCCCGCGCAATGGCATGCAGAAGTGGTATGAGTCAGGCAAATGTCCTACACATTCTCTGTCCACATAGGTTCCATTCCTATCACATCTCTCTCTATCAAGAGCTGTATGTGACGATTATGAGTATCGTGTTAACTTCTGTACCTGGGCATTAAAACAGTATACTCCAGATGTTTCGTGTATCTTGTTCAGTGGAGAAGGCCTATGTAGCAATCTTGGCCAGATAAATCGCGACAACAAGTACTATGGGTCAGTTGACAATCTCCTTTGGCTTCGTCAGGTGGAACGTCAGGGTCCTTGAAGTGTAAACGTGTCGCGTGGGACAGTGAACCGTCAGCTCATAGGCCCCTTTTTCGTACACGGAATAGGGAACGTACACTAGGACTGGAGCATCTTAACAGACCATCTTGCACGGATCCTTGAAGACATTCCTCTAAAGACTAGTAGAAACCTGTGGTTCAAATATGATCGCTGTCCAACCAACACTGCGCTAGGAACTTTAACATGTCTTCACGAATCGTTTCCAAATCGTTGGATTGGTCGCAGAGGATTTGTACCTTAGAAGCCTGTTGTCCTGATTTGACGCCTGTAGACTTTTTTCTGCGTGTGAAACTGAAAGACACTATGTACAAGGACATAGCAAATACACCCGATGATATGCAACGACGTATTACTGCTGACTTCTGGGGCATCTGTGATGAAATGCTAGCACGTGTGCAGAATTCGTTCCATACAAGACTGGAAGCGTGTACTGTTTCTGCCGGTGGTCATTTTGAAGACAACCTATGATTGCCAATGGTCTGTTACTGGTCAGAATCCATATAACAAGTGTATGCTCTTGTGTTGTTCTTAACTGTGTGCTACCATAGGAATTGTACAACTGTCAGTGTGGGAACTTTTCAAAATACTAAATCTCGTAGACGACTCGCACTAGATTCCTGCAACAAACACCATTGACATTCTAATTTACCTATTAATTTTTAATATCAATATTGATCTATTTAAAAAGTGTATGTTTTGCACAAAAATGCACTTTGTATGTATTATTACAATTTGTCGTTTGGCGAACATGTTGTCCTGACAGCCAGTTCACTCTGTGAAAGCCACACTCCAAAACCACTTCCCGTTTCCGCAATGTTTGGGGTTTAAGTTTTAAGGGATTCACCTAGCGTTCAATTGTTATAAAATAAACAAAAAATTATAAAAACTGATCTGAATTAGTTGGAGTGTCGGTTGTGTCGCCAAGTGGCTTCAGTTTCTGCACTTTGTCATTTTGTAGTAAGCTCGTATTGATAACGCAATGTGCGTTTGCCATGAGATCTCTTCCCAGAATAGAATTGTCAATGTTTTGCATTTCAGTCAAGTCGCGGTATGCATACACGCATAGTGGTTCTTGTTTGGGAATTAACATGTGCGTGATAAACTTTGCACACACTTTTCTCTTCTACAAAACGTTCTGAACAATGTCTTGAACACTTGATTTGGAAATATTGCTCTACAGCCGTTTGTGGCTCAACAACTTTTACACACAACGAATGCACCTCGTACTTAACTCTGCCTGCTCACAACTGACCGTTTTAATGCACATACGTTGTCTACAGTCCTTATTTCATGCTGCTACTGTTGTTACTAGGCTGACGTCACGTACACGCCACGAATAAAATCAGTGTCCGAACTTTTTGCGTGGACGGTGTGTGCTACAACTCGACAAGCAATATTTGCTGAAAAAGATTTTGATGTTGAGGACACGAGATAAAAATGAGCTCCCTCCCAAGCACGTATCACAATAATGCCCTGTATCACCTGCTCCAATCTTGATAATCTCCTTCTTTCGACGCCAGCAAACAGATATCTTAAGGATGTAACGTACAGCAGTAGCCACTCATTGATGATACAGTGCCACAGAGCAGCCAAACTGCTCTGTTTCACCCACTGTTCAAATAGTCCTGGATTTTTTCCACAGAATTGAGGCTGGGTGTTTTAGTGGACAAACAAAATGCCGTGGGTTGCCTGAATGTTCATCAAACCAGGAACATATGTTGTGGCCCTTGAATTTGAGAGTGTCTACAGGACACTCATGATGAAGATGTATCCGAAAGGGTAACGTCGTGGATGCTAAAATAAATAGCCCGTTTCACATTGACGGTAATCAATGGGCCCAAGTCATGGTGTGAAAGACACCCCCAAAAGAAGGCGAAACCGCCTCTGCTCTGAACTATGGCGCATGTGGTGTAACGGGCTAGTGTGGCGCCCTGGAAATATTCGGAGTTGGCGTGGCCGCACGGGCCGCTCAGCAAGCTGAGGCCCGCCAGCAAACACATGGTGCCCAACGTTAGACGGACAAGAGGGGTAGCCGCAGCGCTTGGTCCAGGACGAGCACGTGGCTGGGAACTCCTTGGTGACGCTGTGTCTATGAAAGAGACTTGTATGCCGACAGTGCCAAAGATGGCGGATTTTGTGAAACCATCATGGCAGACATTTCACTGTTGGTATAGAAATTAACAGTAGCCAGATGAATCACGATACCTCAAAAAGAAACAAGCACATTACCATTATTTGCACTACAATTCTGATGGTGTAATCAGATTTTCAATATCTTTATTAGTTTAAAGTTTAGTTCAAATGGTTCAAATGGCTTTGAGCACTATGGGACCCAACATCTTAGGTCATAAGTCCCCTAGAACTTAGAACTACTTAAACCTAACTAACCTAAGGACATCACACACACCCATGCCCGAGGCAGGATTCGAACCTGCGACCGTAGCAGTCCCGCGGTTCCGGACTGCAGCGCCAGAACCGCTAGACCACTGCGACCGGCTAAAGTTTAGTATCTGACTGTAAATTACAGAAGTAACAACCATCAACGAATTTTCAAAATCTAAACAGTTCATCCGATTTCGTGGATCGGCGTGCTTTTAGAAAGCTATTAGTGTAAATCTAAATTGGTATAAATTACAGGCATGTAACTTTAATAGTTATTGGAGGTCAAAGTGGCCGATTACTATTGATCATGTCAGGTCGTAAGTACTCCACAGTTACACGAAGAAACGGTAGCAGCATGATTATATATACACTCCTGGAAATTGAAATAAGAACACCGTGAATTCATTGTCCCAGGAAGGAGAAACTTTATTGACACATTCCTGGGGTCAGATACATCACATGATCACACTGACAGAACCACAGGCACATAGACACAGGCAACAGAGCATGCACAATGTCGGCACTAGTACAGTGTATATCCACCTTTCGCAGCAATGCAGGCTGCTATTCTCCCATGGAGACGATCGTAGAGATGCTGGATGTAGTCCTGTGGAACGGCTTGCCATGCCATTTCCACCTGGCGCCTCAGTTGGACCAGCGTTCGTGCTGGACGTGCAGACCGCGTGAGACGACGCTTCATCCAGTCCCAAACATGCTCAATAGGGGACAGATCCGGAGATCTTGCTGGCCAGGGTAGTTGACTTACACCTTCTAGAGCACGTTGGGTGGCACGGGATACATGCGGACGTGCATTGTCCTGTTGGAACAGCAAGTTCCCTTGCCAGTCTAGGAATGGTAGAACGATGGGTTCGATGACGGTTTGGATGTACCGTGCACTATTCAGTGTCCCCTCGACGATCACCAGTGGTGTACGGCCAGTGTAGGAGATCGCTCCCCACACCATGATGCCGGGTGTTGGCCCTGTGTGCCTCGGTCGTATGCAGTCCTGATTGTGGCGCTCACCTGCACGGCGCCAAACACGCATACGACCATCATTGGCACCAAGGCAGAAGCGACTCTCATCGCTGAAGACGACACGTCTCCATTCGTCCCTCCATTCACGCCTGTCGCGACACCACTGGAGGCGGGCTGCACGATGTTGGGGCGTGAGCGGAAGACGGCCTAACGGTGTGCGGGACCGTAGCCCAGCTTCATGGAGACGGTTGCGAATGGTCCTCGCCGATACCCCAGGAGCAACAGTGTCCCTAATTTGCTGGGAAGTGGCGGTGCGGTCCCCTACGGCACTGCGTAGGATCCTACGGTCTTGGCGTGCATCCGTGCGTCGCTGCGGTCCGGTCCCAGGTCGACGGGCACGTGCACCTTCCGCCGACCACTGGCGACAACATCGATGTACTGTGGAGACCTCACGCCCCACGTGTTGAGCAATTCGGCGGTACGTCCACCCGGCCTCCCGCATGCCCACTATACGCCCTCGCTCAAAGTCCGTCAACTGCACATACGGTTCACGTCCACGCTGTCGCGGCATGCTACCAGTGTTAAAGACTGCGATGGAGCTCCGTATGCCACGGCAAACTGGCTGACACTGACGGCGGCGGTGCACAAATGCTGCGCAGCTAGCGCCATTCGACGGCCAACACCGCGGTTCCTGGTGTGTCCACTGTGCCGTGCTTGTGATCATTGCTTGTACAGCCCTCTCGCAGTGTCCGGAGCAAGTATGGTGGGTCTGACACACCGGTGTCAATGTGTTCTTTTTTCCATTTCCAGGAGTGTATATTTATTCGTCTATGTCTTTGTTTATATCCGATATATACTATTCATGAAGAAATTGATTAAATTGGCGTTTTAGAAAGCACAGAGACATTAGGATACTGGTCTACCTTCTGCTATATCCCTTTGATATATGTTTATTTAATTTGTTTATGTATTTAATAATGTGTGTTAGAATGTGTTTGTGGTTCAGCCATAGGAATATTTATTTAGTTTCAAGTTATATCAATGTAAATCTAGTATTTCGAATGTGTTTCATCATGCCTGTGAGAGAGTGCGTTGGCTTGGAGAGAGTGCAGCGGTTTTCACGTGGTCGCGGGAGATAGAAATGTTTCCGAGTGCCGGCTTCTGCTCTTGTCTGATTTCCGTGGCTTCTGCAGTGAAGACGTAGCATGATTTTAGAAGTGAATATCTCGCGAGCTATGTTATTGTTCATAACTAATTACGTGAAGTAGGAAACTATTGTTTCCCTGTTTATTCAATTGCTGGACAATCGATACCAGAAAGTGTTTTGCAGAAATATACCACATTCTCAGAAGTACTTCTACTATCATACTCATCATTTAAAGTCGTTAAGAATAGTAGCTGCAGATTTTATTTAATTGCACTCTTTTATTTATAAATTTCTACGTTACATTCGCAACTGCCGAGTGACAGCAACCTTCGACCATTCGTTTCATGTGTATATTCATATTGTATACAGTAGATTTAGAAACATTTGGTTTGTAATGTGGCAACTGCGTATCAAAGCCCCTAGATTACGAAACCAGCCAAAACTTTAAATATTTCAACTCTGAATCTGTGGTTGCGTAGTTGAGGGCCGCACCACTTTATTTCATCCTGTTTGCGAAAGCCCGTAATTGAGGGCCACACCACACCATTTCATTCTCATTTGATAGCCCGCACACATATACTCTGCAAGTTAAATACCGCATTGGGCCTTGAGTGTACTTGACGCCTCGCTTAATTTAAAGAGAAGAATTTAGCGACTCTTCATACGATAGTACACGATTTCGATCAGCTACTGCTCTGTGTTTGAGCTGTTTGAAGACGTAGACCCTGTGTACCAATATTGAGTAATATCCATTGCAAGCAGTTCCCATCGTGGTGTTAACCTGGAAACTAGTTGAGACTTACGTATTTTCTCTAACAGCAGCAATTCCAGTCGAGTTTCAAAGCGATTTCCATTGACAAAGTGTGACACCCATCTTTGGTTCCTCTCGTTTAGGGTCTTTCTACAGCATTCTTCTTACACTGTGTTAGATGGTGTTCACCTGGAAACTAGTTGAGATTAACATATTTTCACTAACAGCAGCAATTCCAGTCGAGTTTCAAAGCGATTGCCATTGACAAAGTGTGACACACACCTTTGGTTCCTCTCGTTTAGGGTCTTTCTACAGCATCCTTCTTACACTGTGTTACATGGTTGCGAGTATTTTATCATTCTTTGTAAACATGTTGCGATGTCCATGAAGATACATCAAGAAATTGAGGAACTTAATTCACGGTTTTGACATGGGAAAGTAAATCATATCACTAAAAACAATAAAACTAATGGAAACGTACAGGTATGTAACCAACGATTCCTAACGATTAAGTCAAGAAAGAAAGGTTACAGTAAGGTGGGGGACACATAGCTGCAAAAGTAGACCGAAGTAACACACTGGTTATTATGGATAAATGGGAATAAATGAAGAAAACAAAAGGCCTCTACAGAAAAATAATGTTAAACGACTGAAATCTTATTAAAGTAACAGATTTGAAATGAAACTGATACATGCAGTAAATAATGTGACTGAACTTAGAAACAAAATTTAATTTAAAAAAATCCGCAAAGATGCCACCTCAAAGTACAGAGTGTTTAAAACGGAATATACTCATTTCTGTCGCATATCTTTATTAAAATGTAAGATTTACAGCTTTGAAAGTTGGAACACATAAGTGCGACTCTCTTAATTTCAGATTACAGAAGTTCCATATATACTCTACCAGCATAACGAACAGTGTCACATTGATACTCGAATTCCTCTTACACTCGGGTAAGTATGTTCACCGTCATTTGTATATGCAGTGCAGATCCATTTCTTCAACTCTTCTAGTTTCTGTGGCAGTGTTGATGCATATACGCTATTCTTATTGAACCCCACAGGAAGAAGTCACTGGGCCTCAAACCTGGTGACAGTGGAGGGCAGTTGAGAAGTGTTAAGCACTTATGCTTTGATGAGCACTCCAACGGTTTGCTTTACATACACATCCTGTGTGCTCAAATTGTCGATTCCTTCTGCGAACGTTCCATCCATTCGAAGGATCCGTTTGGTATCTTATCCTGAAACGGCTTTGCACTGTAATCACAGAATTACCCTTTGCTTTGCACACTCGAGAACACAAAATTATTTCTGCTGCGGAGTAGCCATTTTGCAACATGAGATGGTAACGAAGCAAACAGAAGACAACTGACATCAACATAAACTAAACAAGCCATTCGTTTCTCCAATGGCGGAGCAATTGATAGTTCTGACAAAATAATACTTCGAAATTTGTGTATTCTTTTGAAATACCCTGACACCAGTTATCAATAAGAACGATGTGACATACCAGATGACGAAGTTCACACATAAATACTTAACTGATCATTACAAACTAGGGAACAAAAGATGTATAAAAAATTCCTTGGAATTAATGCAAAACACAAAAGATACACACCATACACTAACTGCAAAACTTACAAACTTTGTTGTGAAAGACATGTACACTCCTGGAAATTGAAACAAGAACACCGTGAATTCATTGTCCCAGGAAGGGGAAACTTTATTGACACATTCCTGGGGTCAGATACATCACATGATCACACTGGCAGAACCACAGGCACATAGACACAGGCAACAGAGCATGCACAATGTCGGCACTAGTACAGTGTATATCCACCTTTCGCAGCAATGCAGGCTGCTATTCTCCCATGGAGACGATCGTAGAGATGCTGGATGTAGTCCTGTGGAACGGCTTGCCATGCCATTTCCACCTGGCGCCTCAGTTGGACCAGCGTTCGTGCTGGACGCGCAGACCGCGTGAGACGACGCTTCATCCAGTCCCAAACATGCTCAATGGGGGACAGATCCGGAGATCTTGCTGGCCAGGGTAGTTGACTTACACCTTCTAGAGCACGTTGGGCGGCACGGGATACATGCGGACGTGCATTGTCCTGTTGGAACAGCAAGTTCCCTTGCCGGTCTAGGAATGGTAGAACGATGGGTTTGATGACGGTTTGGATGTACCGTGCACTATTCAGTGTCCCCTCGACGATCACCAGTGGTGTACGGCCAGTGTAGGAGATCGCTCCCCACACCATGATGCCGGGTGTTGGCCCTGTGTGCCTCGGTCGTATGCAGTCCTGATTGTGGCGCTCACCTGCACGGCGCCAAACACGCATACGACCATCATTGGCACCAAGGCAGAAGCGACTCTCATCGCTGAAGACGACACGTCTCCATTCGTCCCTCCATTCACGCCTGTCGCGACACCACTGGAGGCGGGCTGCACGATGTTGGGGCGTGAGCGGAAGACGGCCTAACGGTGTGCGGGACCGTAGCCCAGCTTCATGGAGACGGTTGCGATTGGTCCTCGCCGATACCCCAGGAGCAACAGTGTCCCTAATTTGCTGGGAAGTGGCGGTGTGGTCCCCTACGGCACTGCGTAGGATCCTACGGTCTTGGCGTGCATCCGTGCGTCGCTGCGGTCCGGTCCCAGGTCGACGGGCACGTGCACCTTCCGCCGACCACTGGCGACAACATCGATGTACTGTGGAGACCTCACGCCCCACGTGTTGAGCAATTCGGCGGTACGTCCACCCGGCCTCCCGCATGCCCACTATACGCCCTCGCTCAAAGTCCGTCAACTGCACATACGGTTCACGTCCACGCTGTCGCGGCATGCTACCAGTGTTAAAGACTGCGATGGATATCCGTAGGCCACGGCAAACTGGCTGACACTGACGGCGGCGGTGCACAAATGCTGCGCAGCTAGCGCCATTCGACGGCCAACACCGCGGTTCCTGGTGTGTCCGCTGTGCCGTGCGTGTGATCATTGCTTGTACAGCCCTCTCGCAGTGTCCGGAGCAAGTATGGTGGGTCTGACACACCGGTGTCAATGTGTTCTTTTTTCCATTTCCAGGAGTGTATAAGAAACTATCAGCCTCGATTGCTGTAATGAAACCAACCTTTACCTAGGTTTCAGCCCAAATAATAAGGCTCAATTACTTGGTCTGAAACCTAGGTAAAGGGTGGTTTCGTTACCGCAATCGAGGCTGATAGTTGCTTACATACGAGGGTCTTTCCTCACAACACATCCACCAGGCCGTCCGGATCCTAGTCTTCTTGCGATCATACAATCACGTGAACACAGCTGACCGCTGCCAGCAATCGTGTACAGCGGCTACGTTGCTGCCAAGTCTCTGCAGTATTGCAGAAGGAATAGCCCGCTTCTTATAGCCCTATTACATGACCTCGTTCAAAATCAGTGTTTATAATGTTGTCAAGAAGCATTCTTGACTGACATCAGCTCGCCACATTCAATCTCAAAGTTGACTAACGCTCACCACCATTACAGCGAGTATTTGAAGAAAACCTAATTTGCATCTTACTAAGGCCACTCTTATGCATATGACACGAAATGTGAATAGATATCTTCTTTCGGATGTAGAAACACTGGAACTTCTTTATGTAAATTTTTACTTAAACTGCTGAATGAAAGTGAACCTTCTTAAACTGCTGAATGAATTTGAATGTACTGCCTCTTTGCTACATTATCATTTCAACACAACGCAATCTGACTGCTCAAAAATGATAACCTGACTTCACATAATTAATAAAAAAGAATGGCCCTTACAATCACCACTCAAACTTCTCCTATTCATTAGTTACTCACAATATTCAAAGGTAACGCTATCTGACTGCTTTCAAATTAACTCAAAAGAATGACCCTGAATAAGAAGAAATCCTGACAATAGCCTATACATTTCATAAGTTACTTCCTCACAAAAATCTTCATTACACGAACTGCAGCAATTTCGCAAGCACCAATACTGCCAGCTAAATAAAAGATTCTAACTACTGAAGGCTCTACTGATAGGGATGTGGTTAGCAAAAGAAAGATTTTGTTGCAAAGCAAACAATGTATTTTTAGGTTAATAATGTCATAATCAGTTCAAAATATATCTATATATAATCATCCGTGATACCCAGTTCCAAAAATTATATAATCATGAAAAATATTCAGTCTCCGAGTCAGACACGTCCAGATCGTCCGCTCGCGCAAATAATGCAAACCTCCAACACTGCTAGTTATTAACCTCTAACCTCCATCACTGCTCACTACTCAATTCCAACTTCCATCACTGCTGGCTGTTCACCTCCAACAGCTATGACCACTGACTGTTGACTTCCAGCTGCTAGTCCGAACCGCCACAGATAGTCTCTTACAGACTGCCACAGCGCAGCCAGAGATTTAATACAGAGCGTTACATAGCGCTACCAACACACAAACTCTCGCGTATGTCGCAAAATTCCTTCTTGGTACTGTGATATTATTTTCCGTCAGAGGATTTGAGAGGGGCAACGGCCTTGCCGCAGTGGCTACACCGGTTCCCGTCAGATCACCGAAGTTAAGCGCTGTCGGGCGTGGCCGGCACTTGGATGGGTGACCATCCAGCCGCCAAGCGCTGTTGCCATTTTTCGGGGTGCACTCAGCCTCGTGATGCCAATTGAGGAGCTACTCGACTGAATAGTAGCGGCTCCGGTCATAGAAAACCATCGTAACGACCGGGAGAGCGGTGTGCTGACCACACGCCCCTCCTGTCCGCATCTTCAACTGAGGATGACACGGCGGTCGGATGGCCACTTGTGGCCTGAAGACGGAGTGCAATGTGAGAGGGGATTTCTTCAGTTTCTAGGCCGCCCAAAAACCTTAGTCAGAGCGGAGAGATGGAAGCTATTTTTAACAACATTGTATCGAAGATAAAGGCTACAAAAGCGTAGTTGATGTGTAAGTATTATATTTGTGTATAAAGCAAAGGTGATGATTTCTGAGATATTTGCCCAGACATTATTGTTCTGTTGTGAGGCCTCTTTATAACAATAATATCATGACTTCTCTTGCGAGAGAGAATAAATAAATTTTACGAACCTTACTATATATGGATTAGAAATTTTATAAAGCAGATAAACTGGGAAGAAATGCATTTTCTGGTATTTCGTTTTTGCTCGGTACTCTACTCTTTTAATTACACTTCTTATAGTCAATCAATAACTTATATAACATGTACCACGTACGGAAAAGAAATATGTCAAATATGAATGTCAGGCAACAAATTGCATTGCCTGCGATATGCAAGGTATAAGAGAATCTCTGACCAGAGAGCAGTGTTGACTGCTGTACGAACTGTGTAGCTGTAGCAGTAAGTTGTTGCTAGTCTGGTGTCTGCTCTGGTGTAACGTGTTGGGTGGCCGGTCGCGGTGCAGCGATGCCGGAGCCTGAGTATTATTGTATAAGGTAAAAAGCAGCCTCGCGCATATGTAGTAATGTCATTTCAAGTCCCATGTAAATGTTTTAAAAATCTCGTAATAATAATCCTTCTCATATTAAGTAATTTTTAACAACCATTCATTTCAATTTAAAGAATTTACTAATTTCTCTCATCCATGATCATCCCGATTGTTGCAAAAGAAAAATCAGTTGCTTCCTTTCATAAATGACAAATCTATCGGCCAGCATTGCACAGGGCTGTGCCAGAAAACATTATTTTAAGAGCAGATATATATGCGTTATCCGGTGACTTCATTGAGGTAACAATTTTTCTCTTTTTTATTCAGAATGATCTTTCAGGGCCATGACGCAGCACTGCTGACGTCCAAAATTTACCAGGTTAAATTCACAGTCAATAATTGAAAAGTTATAAGTGAGTGACAATTTAATTGAGAGGTTAGTTACATTGTATTATCACCAGGTTACTGAATTTTTTTTTTTTTGTTGGGACGTTACACTGAATGTGAACGACATAATTATAATTTTTTACTCTTGAGAGGTTTAGGAATTTTTCTGTTTTGAGGTTACACTAAACGTGAATATTATTTATGTTAATATTTTCTGTTGAGAGGTTACGGGAAATTATTTCGTGGGGAGGTTACACTTGGCGACAACCGGCCAGGATCGTATTTCTTTGTGAATTTTTGAGAAGTAGGCATATATCTGCTCTTATTTACTTAATTGTAGTTTGCATCTGGCGCAACACATTTACTAATTTGTTTCTCTTTCTTTCACAGATCATCGGCAATTTATTGCTCTTTGTTGTAATTGTGTTTGTTCCATTTTTGCTTTGTGTTTGTTTCATTTTTGTGCTTATTTTTGATTTGTGAAAAATGCCGCGGAAAACTGATAACAGTACATCGCGATGTGCAATGAGTGAAATAGCCGACTCGAATAATTTGACAGATAATACTAGCGACACTCAGTGTAATAGAGATAATCCTCTAATTACTGATAATCAGTGCGTACCGATCACTAATAATGATTTTAATTCTAATGATGAGCAAACAAATTCAATTATGTCCACAGTAAATGTAACAATTGATGACGCGGCACGTTCCGTTACAGTGAACGCTGCCCAGTTTGACACACCCGGTTCGCAAAATTTGAATTGTGAACAGATAAATTTTTCTCACGAAGATGAACAATGTAGTCAGAATACGTTTGATTTATTTGATTTCGGTGTAGTGACCAACAGTGCACATCCGATTGGCAAACCTTTTCAAGAATCACAGAATGACCAAATGGTTATACAAAACGTGACACATACAGATACATCATCACACAGCACACAGAATTCAGTAGCTAATTTTGACGTGGATCGAGTTATAGCATTAATGCTACAACTTAATGAAAATATCAAACAACAAATTAACGAACATAATGAAAAACAAGACAACAATTACAATCAACTTAATGAACAGAACAAACAACTTAGTGAACAGATTACAGCCGTTGCCGCGCAATGTCATGATACTAAAGAACAATTACGTGAGGAAATTAAGGCTTGTGCTAGGAAGAGTAGTGAAGAAATTAGATCTGTGGCACAAGAATTAAGTAATACACATGCAGCCACAACTAAATTACTTAGAGATGAAATTAGTGCAGTCGCTAAACGATGTTCCGAAAACGCAACACAGTTACGCGACGAGTTTAAATTAATGTCAGCAGAACTTTCACGCACGCTGGATGCGGAGTAGACGCGAAATTTGACCAACAGAACAGACAAATTGACGAACGTTTTAATCACCACCTACACAACAGTGAAACGCGTTACAGTAAATTTATACAGGAACAGAATAAAGTAAAGCAACAAGTCATGGAAACAATTACTGCACAGAGACAGGAAAATAAGCGTAAATTGTTTACGAAAGCAAAAACATACGTAGACAACAATATTGCTACACTATCAGACGAAATTAATACTATCAAACAGTTGAACACCGAATTGCATGATGAAATCTCCGATCTTAAAACAAAAACAGACACGCACACATTAGACTTTCAGACAATGACCAACAGACTTGGAACTAATACAGGATCCCGATGCCATCAAATCAGATGTTAAGAAATTGAACAAAACCACACGTAAAATACAAAAACAAATTAATGTTTGCGACACTAAAAACGACGATCACGTAAAAGCACTGACTGAAAAATATGATGAACTGGCCAGTCATACTGACGTTATCGAAAGTAATAATGACACCAAATCAGACGATACGTCACCTGTTTCGTTTAATCAAACACCCGAATTCCAAAATTTACAGCAGACGATCAGGGAGATAGGTTCGTCCAGTAATACATTACGTAGAAAATTGTCATCTTTACAGCAAGAAGTGACGGAGATGAAAAATATTTCAGCCTTTAACACATCACAGCATACGCCACTTTCCGAACATTTGTCAGATTCACACAGCCAGTATAATTTAGGTAATTTACAGAGTGTACGTGAGTTAGATTCCGAACAGTCGCAGACAAATAGATTCTCATACAATCCTGAACCTGTTCAGACATACAGAGACGATAATTTTTATTGCAAACACTTTCTATCTGTTAGGAAATTTAAAGTGCTTAATAATGACAGAACACAGATTCACGCTTTGGATTGGATACGACAATTTGCTTTTGTATTTTCATCAGCTTGGCCTGTAACGCAGAAACTAGAATTGGATTGGATACCACAACTTGCTTTTGAATTTTCACCAGCATTGCCTGTAACGCAGAAACTAAAATTTATTTGCAGCGCGTAATTGACCTCAGGGGATTCATTACATTTCGATGAATATGTGCCGTAGCGTGCACAGGACACCCGAGCCGTAGTAGTGTTATTTCATCTTTAGTTTTCTGCACTGCTGCCTTCTCTTTTACTATCCTTTGTATCTATCAAAACAGCTCTTCGACTATCGACCTATCTATAATTAGGAATTAGTAAAGAAACCTGATACGACAAGTTTCACCTGAAAGTGACGGTTATCATTATACGCTACAGAAATGACAACCACCCCAACTTCAATAACAGACAAAATTTTAATTATCAGTATCGTCAAAATTATCAGCAACAGGAACCACATTTTGGTAACAATGGAGGTTTTTCCCAACAACAGCAACAAAACCAGCCGGTTAGCATACCTAACCAACAATGTAATGTGCAAGGTCAACCAAGCTTTAATGTTTCGCCGCCTACACGTATAGCGTCGGCTCCACCAAATAGTAACGCACAGCAACAAGGAAATCAGTGCGTACAGAAAATACACCATTTCAACTCATATCGCAATGCACCGTATAGAAATGACTATCATGACAGACGTAAAAGTAATGAGCACAATTTTCAGCGTACGTTTAATAACAGTCGGTCTTACCAGCAGCAGAATCATCCGCAACAACAGATTATCATGAATGAACCAGACAGTAGATATCATCCCGAACGTAATACGTCAGGAAGAAATAACAGAACAGTACAGATAGTCGAAATGCCACAGCATCCTCCCGCAAATAACAGCACGTCAGAAAGAATTTGACTAGATACAGTACAGGTTGCATCTTCCAGCAACGCAAGCAACACTTTTGACACAGAGAATCATGTTCACGAAAATGTTATTACTTTTGACGACATCCGAGACACACTTTTGCATGAAAAAAAAGTTATTCAAAAAACCATTTCACACCCTGTCATTGAAGTAAAGATAGGATCATCCAAATTTTCAGCAGTAATCGATTCTGGATCACCTATGTCAGTTATAAATGAGGAAACTTTCAACGAATACAACAAAGAGAATATCTTTCCTACGTTACCATTAAGCAAAACTAAAGTAAAAGGTGCAGTATATAGTAAAGGAGTAGATGTAAAGTTACAGACACACTTATCATTTTGTATTGCAGGTCATACGTTCCACTCAAATTTTTGGATTGTTCCCTTATTGACAACAGACGTTATTTTAGGTACGAATTTTCTGGTAAAACACGGCGCAATTATTGACTTTCAAAATTCCTATTTAATGTTAAAGGATAAAAATGTACAACTGGCTTTAGAATTTCAGCACTCTTTATCTGCAGAAGAACAAACAATTAATCGTGCAGAGGTCATTTCCGCATGACGTAACATAGACTGTCATTCCACATTGTTCACAGATACGTACGTACACAACTATAATACTCCGGACGAAGCCGACTATGACGTTATGCAAATGATTTCTGATAAAGTTAAACAGAGCAGTGCAAATACAGACGACGAATGCAAGCAACTACGCAAAATTCTTTTACAGCAAGCTCCAGTTTTTGACAACATCCCTGGTAATATGCCCGGTTTTATCTATGAATTTCAAGTTAAACAGCACGATACATTTAAAGCCAAACATTATCCCATTCCGTATATTCACAGAGAAGTGAAGAAAGAATTGCAAGCTATGCTTGACCATGGAATTATTGAACCGCCAGTTAGTCCGTACATAAACCCGCTCCATATTGTTAAGAAAAAGGATGGTTCACTTCGCCTTGTACTTGATTCGCGTCACATCAATGACATTATTATTAATGAAACAGATCGCCCTCAAACACTAGAAGAACTTCTACAGAAATTTCATGGTACTGCTATGTATTCCACGTTAGATTTGAAATTGGGATTTTGGCAAATTCAGCTCCATCCGAACTGCAGAAAGTACACAGCTTTTCTCTGTTTTGGTGACTGTTATCAATTTTGCAAATTACCGTTCGGTTTAATTATTTCTTCAGCAGCATTTATTCGCGGTTTGAATAGTATACTTCCGACAGAATTTAAAGACAGAATCACAACGTATGTAGACGACATTCTTATTGCAGAAGCTAACTGGTCTGAACACAATCTGATTCTTGAACAACTGTTACAAACTTTTCGTGCACAAGGACTCACAGTTAATCTCAGTAAATCGCACTTTGGCAAAACTTCTATAAAATTTCTTGGACATGTAATTTCAGCAGAAGGCATTGCGCCTGACCCGGAAAAACTTCAAGCTTTACGTGACATTACTGTTCCTACGACGAAGAAACAATTACGCAGCTTTCTGGGATTGATTAACTTTTTCCGTAAATTTATTCATTACTCTGCTTTAGACAGCCCTAGATTATGTCAATTGACGGGTAAAAACACTATTTGGTCCTGGGATAGCCAAGAACAGTCTGAGTTTGTTAATTTGAAACATTATGTGTTGTATGGGCATTTACGAGATTTAGGCATTTTCTTTATGGAAGACATACTACCGTTTACACAGATCATAGAGCCATTCAGTTTTTACTTTCAGCAAAATTTACACACTACAGGTTAAGCAGATGGAAACTTTATTTACAGGAATTTAATTTTACAATTGTTCACATTCCCGGTACACAAAATATTGTAGCAGACGCACTATCCCGTTCTCTCAGCAACACTCAGCAAGACATCGCAACCAACTTCTGCCAAGCAAATTTTAGCATCATATATATTCAACAAGTTGCATTCGAAAATTTTATTTCGGCATCATTACGAGAAATAGCACAGGAGCAGAGTGAAGACAACGTATGGAAAGAAATTAAACACCTTTGGCAAGAAAGGAATAATGTTACCATCAGAAACCATTACACTGTACGCAATAACATTATCTTTCGCCGCTCTCACCCTGACAGCAAGAACTGGTTATTATGTATTCCTAACGAGCTTGTTAACAAATTAATTTGGTATACTCATTTAAGTTACGCACATTACGGAGCCAGAAAATGTTTTCTTATACTGAGACAGAACTGTTATTTTGCCAACATGGAGAAACGTATTCGGCGAGTTTTAGCGTCATGTAAAATCTGCCAGAAAGCTAAGTCAGACACGACTTCACATATTCCTCCGTTACATCCCATTGTACCTGTTAAATTGAGACACATGGCCGCTGTAGACATTTTTGGTCCGGTCCCAGAACTAATAGACGTTTTTGCTACATCTTTGTCGCTGTTGAACGCACTTCAAAATTTGTAACCTTCACTCCGTTACGCAAAGCTACTGCTAAATCGATTTCGAATGCATTTGTAAAACATTTTTTATTTCAAGTAGGGCATGCATTGAAAGTAATTTTCGACAATGGACCACAGTTTCGATCTGCTATATGGACACGTATGTTACGAGCAAGAAACATTTCTCCGATCTATATATATCCAGGTACCACGCTTCTTCGAAACCTTGTGAACGTCTAATGAAATAAATTGCTAAACTATGAAGAATATTTTTTTTTCATCAGTCTACTGACTGGTTTGATGCGGCCCGCCACGAATTCCTTTCCTGTGCTAACCTCTTCATCTCAGAGTAGCACTTGCAACCTACGTCCTCAATTATTTGCTTGACGTATTCAAATCTCTGTCTTCCTCTACAGTTTTTGCCCTCTACAGCGCCCTCTAGTACCATGGAAGTCATTCCCTCATGTCTTAGCAGATGTCCTATCATCCTGTCCCTTCTCCTTATCAGTGTTTTCCATATATTCCTTTCCTCTCCGATTCTGCGTACAACCTCCTCATTCCTTCCCTTATCAGTCCACCTAATTTTCAACATTCGTCTATAGCACCACATCTCAAATGCTTCGATTCTCTTCTGTTCCGGTTTTCCCACAGCCCATGTTTCACTACCATACAATGCTGTACTCCAGACGTACATCCTCAGAAATTTCTTCCTCAAATTAAGGCCGGTATTTGATATTAGTAGACTTCTCTTGGCCAGAAATGCCTTTTTTGCCATAGCGCGTCTGCTTTTGATGTCCTCCTTGCTCCGTCCTTCATTGGTTATTTTACTGCCTAGGTAGCAGAATTCCTTAACTTCATTGACTTCGTGACCATGAATCCTGATGTTAAGTTTCTCGCTGTTCTCATTTCTACTACTTCTCATTACCTTCGTCTTTCTCCGATTTACTCTCAAACCATACTGTGTACTGATTAGACTGTTCATTCCGTTCAGAAGATCATTTAATTCTTCTTCACTTTCACTCAGGATAGCAATGTCATCAGCGAATCGTATCATTGATATCCTTTCACCTTGTATTTTAATTCCATTCCTGAACCTTTCTTTTATTTCCATCATTGCTTCCTCGATGTACAGATTGAAGAGTAGGGGCGAAAGGCTACAGCCTTGTCTTACACCCTTCTTAATACGAGCACTTCGTTCTTGATCGTCCACTCTTATTATTCCCTCTTGGTTGTTGTGCATATTGTATATGACCCGTCTCTCCCTATAGCTTACCCCTACTTTTTTCAGAATCTCGAACAGCTTGCAGCATTTTATATTGTCGAACGCTTTTTCCAGGTCGACAAATCCTATGAAAGTGTCTTGATTTTTCTTAAGCCTTGCTTCCATTATTAGCCGTAATGTCAGAATTGCCTCTCTCGTCCCTTTACTTTTCCTAAAGCCAAACTGATCGTCACCTAGCGCATTCTCAATTTTCTTTTCCATTCTTCTGTATATTATTCTTGTAAGCAGCTTCGGTGCATGAGCTGTTAAGCTGATTGTACGACAATTCTCGCACTTGTCAGCTCTTGCCGTCTTCGGAATTGTGTGGATGGTGCTTTTCCGAAAGTCAGATGGTATATCGCCAGACTCATATATTCTACACACCAACGTGAATAGTCGTTTTGTTGCCACTTTCCCCAATGATTTTAGAAATTCTGATGGAATGTTATCTATACCTTCTGCCTTATTTGACCGTAAGTCCTCCAAAGCTCTTTTGAATTCCGATTCTAATACTGGATCGCCTATCTATTCTAAATCGACTCCTGTTTCTTCTTCTGTCACATCAGACAAATCTTCACCCTCATAGAGGCTTTCAATGTATTCTTTCCACCTATCTACTCTCTCCTCTGCATTTAACAGTGGAATTCCCGTTGCACTCTTAATGTTACCACCGTTGCTTTTAATGTCACCAAAGGTTGTTTTGAGTTCCCTGTATGCTGAGTCTGTCCTTCCGACAATCATATCTTTTGCGATGTCTTCACATTTTTCCTGCAGCTATTTCGTTTTAGCTTCCCTGCACTTCCTATTTATTTCATTCCTCAGCGACTTGTATTTCTGTATTCCTGATTTTCCCTGAACATGTTTGTACTTCCTCCTTTCATCAATCAACTGAAGTATTTCTTATGTTACCCATGGTTTCTTCGCAGCTACCTTCTTTGTACCTATGTTTTCCTTCCCAACTTCTGTGATGGCCCTTTTTAGAGATGTCCATTCCTCTTCAACTGTACTGCCTACTGCGCTATTCCTTATTGCTGTATCTATAGCGTTAGAGAACTTCAAACGTATCTCGTCATTCCTTAGTACTTCCGTATCCCACTTCTTTGGGTATTGATTCTTCCTGACTAACGTCTTGAACTTCAGCCTACTCTTCATCACTACTATATTGTGATCTGAGTCTATATCTGCTCCTGGGTACGCCTTACAATCCTGTATCTGATTTCGGAATCTCTGTCTGACCATGATGTAATCTAATTGAAATCTTCCCGTATCTCCCGGCCTTTTCCAAGTATACCTCCTCGTCTTGTGATTCTTGAACAGGGTATTCGCTATTACTAGCTGAAACTTGTTACAGAACTCAATTAGTCTTTCCCCTCTTTCATTCCTTGTCCCAAGCCCATATTCTCCTGTAACCTTTTCTTCTACTCCTTCCCCTACAACTGCATTCCAGTCGCCCATGACTATTAGATTTTCGTCCCCCTTTACATACTGCTTTACCCTTTCAATATCCTCATACTCTTTCTCTATCTGTTGATCTTCAGCCTGCGACGTCGGCATGTATACCTGAAGTATCGTTGTCGGTGTTGGTCTGCTGTCGATTCTGATTAGAACAACTCGGTCACTGAACTGTTCACAGTAACACACCCTCTGCCCTACCTTCCTATTCATAACGAATCCTACACCTGTTATACCATTTTCTGCTGCTGTTGATATTATCCGATACTCATCTGACCAGAAATCCTTGTCTTCCTTCCACTTCACTTCACTGACCCCTACTATATCTAGATTGAGCCTTTGCATTTCCCTTTTCAGATTTTCTAGTTTCCCTACCACGTTCAAGCTTCTGACACTCCACGCCCCGACATGTAGAACGTTATCCTTTCGTTGATTATTCAATCTGTTTCTCATGGTAAACTCCCCCTTGGTAGTCCCCTCCCGGAGATTCGAATGGGGGCTATTCCGGAATCTTTTGCCAATGGAGAGATCATCATGACACTTATTCAGTTACAGGCCACATGTCTTGTGTTACGTGTCTTTAAAGCAGTGGTTTCCATTGCCTTCTGCATCCTCATGTCGTTGATCATTGCTGATTCTTCCGCCTTTAGGGACAATTTCCCACCCCTAGGACAAGAGATTGCCCTGAACCTCTATCCGCTCCTCCACCCTCTTTGACAAGGCCGTTGGCAGAATGAGGCTGACTTCTTGTGCCGGAAGTCTTCGGCCGCCAATGCTGATTATTTATCAAAATTTAGGCAGTGGCGGGGATCGAACCCGGGACCAAAGACGTTTTGATTATGAATCAAAGACGCTACCCCTAGATCACGGGTACTGCCATAAAAAACGTATTGATTGGGACACACACATTCTCTCACTCCAGGATGTAATTAACTCCGTACTAAATGAATCTACTATGCTATCTCCGACTGCTATACTGAAAAATGTTGAACTAATTAAAGAATTAGTATCCTTTCCTACCTCTCGTCGACTACGACACCATGAAATAATTGACATTGCACTCAACAACATCAAACGTGCCGCAGAGCGCTGAAGAAGACAGCAAAAACAGGTTTGTACACGCCGTGACTTTGACATTGGACAGAAGATATTAGTACGCACGCATTATTTATCCAACAGAGGAAAGAGTAGATGAAGTAAATTTGAGCTTCTATACGCAGGTCCATATCGAATTCGCAGCATTCCTCACCCCAATGTAGTACACGTCGAAACTTTGAGAACTAGGAAAAGCAAGGGCAATCACCACGTCTCCAATATTAAACCCTTTATTGAATGAATATACTTTATGATTTATCACACTGTAATGCCATTTCCTGATTTTTATATGAAGACTTATGCAATTATATTTATATGAACACTTACTGATGATTATCATATTTTTTCTTGGCAAGTGCCCGGCAAGGTAAGGTTAGCAGGTCGTTTTTCTTGTCGTTACACATCAGACCGTGCACATTTTTCCAGATAAACTTACATATTTTATGACCAATTATGAAATTCTATCTGTGTGATTACTTACTGATGATTATCATATTTTTTCTTGGCAAGTGCCCTGCAAGGTAAGGTTAGCAGGTCGCTTTTATTGTCGTTATATATCAGACCGTGCACATTTTCCATTTTTCGTGTATGTATGATTGTTTTCCTGTTTTGTCCCTATGCACTATGAAATGTTTAAGATGTAACAAACACCAGTTGGCTTTGACATTTTTCCTTATGATATCTCAATATCTTGACTATTTTAAATTTTATTTTGCTACTACATTATGATACTCTGGGTACATTTTTTTTTTTTTTTGCACTTCAAAACTGTCTATGTTTTTGACAACACGTTTTCTGTCATGCTATGCTGCATGCTTAATTATATCACTAGAAACAAATTTTTATTTAATGAGTATATGATTTAAATGCAAGATATTAATCCTTATTCATCATTTTCAGAAAGCAATAACGTTTAAAAGAAATAAATTAAATAAACCACAGTGGATTACTATGAAATGGGAATTTCACCTTCGGAATGAACGAAAGAAAATGGAATACCATGTCATGAAGAGTAAATGAATCAGAATTAACAAGCATTAACAAGAATATACTATACACATCATATGATAGCAGTCTTAACTAATTATTTTTCTTTCAGAATACGAGGCGATTGATGCAGGCTGTCAGACAGAACTACACATCTTAGTTTTAGTGATGAAATATGCCAGAAATAAGAAACTCTATACTATGAATAGTTGTATGAAGTAAATGGTAATATGAATAATGAATAATGAAGTGTCTTTTTTGCAGATGATAATGAATGATGATGAATAGTTATATGAAGAATATGCTAATATGAATAATGAAGTTTTTCTTTGCAGGTGATGATAGTAATGAAGTTATGGCAATATGAATAATGAAGTTTTTCTTTGCAGATGAGGATAATGATGAAGTTTATATATTTACTTTTAGTTAAGAAATACTATGTAGTTATTTAAGTATCTGTTGCAGTTCGTTTTGACAGTATGTCTTATGTCGCATGGTATAATGACTGAATGTTTTGGAAAGGACAGCTAGAGTACATACATATTGAGTACACGTTTCATTACCTGTTAATTCGAAGTTCACTACTTTTCAGCATAATATGCGTTTCTTCTTTCAGCTCAATAATCCATTTTGTATTTTTTCCAGGAGAAGCTATTCATGAAATTAATGTGCCATAAGCAGTTAGTCATTAAACCTGTCCAAGTACTTGCATTTTTTTTACCCATTTGTGTGTGTCATTCATGAATGTGATCACATATACTATACTTGTTTCATAACCTTGCTACAGCTGACTCATGACAAATGACGTTACTAATCCTTATATCCAGCAATAAGTCAAAAGCAAATATTTTCATGCCCCAGAAATTAATTATCGATCCCAACGAAATGCATTGCTACCACTAAAAAAAAAAAAAATGGTTTTTTACCAGTCCCAGCTATTACCAGTATACAACCAAATAATGCTACTAGTTTAAGAGATATTTCTAGTTCTTCATATAATGCAAATTTCTCAGATGTATTGAATCCATTATATCTATATATTATTGGACCACAGACCTTGAGTAATAGTTACAGTGTGTTACATTTTAAATATGTCGTATGTCACTTAAATGATGAAAAATGTTTTGTAATATTCAATACTTGCTATATGTTTAGTAACTGGCCAATGAGTGCCACTGTTTCTTATATTTTAAATTTGTCTTATGTCACTCATATGATATCATATATGAATACCAGTAGCTTCATGTTACACTCGTTAGCTCCTGTTTTGAATGATGACTTCTGAACAATGCATAAAAATGGTTTGTAACTGGCCAATGAATGCCAATGATTACTATAATTAGATGAATTATGTAAATGCTATGCCATTAATTAACTCTTGCTTTGAATGATCACTTCTGAATAATGCATAGAAATGTTTTGTAACTGGCCAATGAATGCCAATGATTACTATAGTTAGATGAATTAGGTAAATACTGTGCCATTAAATAACTCTTGTTTTGAATTATCATTTCTGAACTGGCGAATGAGTGCCAATATTTACTGTCATCAGATGACTTATGAATAATGTTCTGTAATACTCCATACATAGTACAGAAATATTTAGTAACTAGGCAATGAGTGCTAACAATTACTCAAATCGGTTGATAGACCAGTGTAATTCTCAATGATGACTAGCATAAGACTTAATGTCCTTCACCTTCTGACCTAATTACCAGAAATTACTGCAATATCCGTTTGTCCTGTCCATCCTCATGATCATGGAGCACTGTATTTGATTTTTGCACTAATTGTACGTTGGTGAAAGAGTATGGATTCTACAAGAATGTGGTGTTGACACATCATGCTGTCCACCACCTTGAACGATGGAGATTTTATTATGGTCCTACTGTTTGATGTACCTAATGTACTACCAAAGTGATAACATTGAATATTAATACGACATTTCAGTGTCTTGGCTACACGGATTAATACTTCAGGGAAGAGAACTTCAGATTGTATCACTTGGTGTTGTGCTTCTGTAGAAAGATATGGACTTTCAGTGCAGCTACGTGCAACCTACTGTGCTACAACCATTATGCAATCCTTCCCTTTCCTATCCTAGTTCTTGTAAAATGGTAAAAAATATATACAGTGCGTGTGCACTTTATGTCATTTGTTAATATGTTTTGTAGTCATTGCGTATACATTTCGTTATTTCTTGATATGTTCTGTACTCAGTGCATGTGCACTCTATTTTATTTCATGTTCTGCACTTATATATATGTATATACTCTGTGACTGTAAAATTAGTTAATTAAGTAGATTATAGAAAAATTTGTTGCTCATGGCAAGTCCAATTGACTCACTATCGCTGCCAAATTTTTGATCCCCCCCCTCCCCCCCAGTCGAGGGATATGTAAGAGGTCCGAGCAGATGTAATTTCTATGTATTGCTCATGCGCTGCCTGCGATATGCAAGGTATAAGAGAATCTCTGACCAGAGAGCAGTGTTGACTGCTGTACGGACTGTGTAGCTGTAGCAGTAAGTTGTTGCTAGTCTGGTGTCTGCTCTGGTCTGCTCTGGTGTATCGTGTTGGGTGGCCGGTCGCGGTGCAGCGATGCCGGAGCCTGAGTATTATTGTATAAGGTAAAAAGCAGCCTCGTGCATATGTAGTAATGTCATCTCAAGTCCCATGTAAATGTTTTAAAAATCTCGTAATAATAATCCTTCTCATATTAAGTAATTTTTAACAACCATTCATTTCAATTTAAAGAATTTACTAATTTCTCTCATCCATGATCATCCCGATTGTTGCAAAAGAAAAATCAGTTGCTTCCTTTCATAAATGACAAATCTATCGGCCAGCATTGCACAGGGCTGTGCCAGAAAACATTATTTTAAGAGCAGATATATATGCGTTATCCGCTGACTTCATTGAGGTAACAATTTCTCTCTTTTTTATTCAGAATGATCTTTCAGGGCCATGACGCAACACTGCTGACGTCCAAAATTTACCGGGTTAAATTCACAGTCAATTATTGAAAAGTTATAAGTAAGTGACAATTTAACTGAGAGGTTAGTTACATTGTATTATCACTAGGTTACTGAATTTATTTTTTTTGTTGGGACGTTACACTGAATGTGAACGACGTAATTATAATTTTTTACTGTTGAGAGGTTTAGGAATTATTCTGTTTTGAGGTTACACTAAACGTGAATACTATTTATGTTAATATTTTCTGTGGAGAGGTTGCGGTGAATTACTCGGTGGGGAGGTTACAACTCGTGTGGATGACCGCACACTTTTCGTTATTTAAGGTCAACCGCTAATTTTCACACCATTTGGATATGTTTTCTAAATCATTTTTGAATTTATTTTGATCTTCTGATCTTTATTAGTCGATAAAAGACAGCGTCCTCTGCAAACAACCTAAGACAGCTGCTTAGATTGTCTACCAAACCGTTTATATAGATAAGAAACAGCAAAGTGCCTATAACACTACCTTGTGGAACACCAGAAATCACTTCTGTTTCAGTAGATGACTTTCCGTCAGTTACTACGAACTATGACCTCTCTGACAGGAAATCACAAATCCAGTCACATAACTCAGACGATAGCCGGCCGCAGTGGGCGAGTGGTTCTAGGCATTACAGTCTGGAACCGCGCGTAGGTTCGAATCCTGCCTCGGGCATGGATGTGTGTGATATCCTTAGGTTAGTTAGGTTTAAGTAGTTCTTAGTTCTAGGAGACTGATGACCTCAGATATTAAGTCCCATAGTGCTCAGAGCCATTTTGAACTGAGACGATATTTCATAAGCACGCAATTTAACAACAAGCCGGTTGTGTCATACAGTGTCAAAAGCCTTCCGGAAATCCCATGTCAATAACACTCAACGCTTCATGCAGATAAAAAGCTAGTTGTGTTTTACAAGAAAGATGTTTCTTAAACCTATGTTGACTGTGTGTCAATAGCCCGTTTTCTTCGAGGTAATTCATAATATTCGAAGACAATATATGTTCCAAAATCCTGCTGCTTATCGACGTTGACGATATGGGCCTGTAATTTAGTGAATTACTTCTACTTAGAAAGAAAGTTTGACAAGCAGTGCGGGACACATTGTACTCGGACCTCACGTAAATCAGTCTTGGAAAAAATCTCCCCCTTCCATTAGTCTTTCCAGTTGTTCTATGTAGAAGAAATGAATCAGTGACAATTTGTGGGCTTACTGCAGCTTTGAAATCAGCACACATACGTAAACCTCCTGATGGATTTTTTAATAAAACAAGGGAAATGTCAACTGGCTTGCAGAAACAGATTACATCACCCCACTATATTTACAACGTAGCAGTCCCTGAACAACCTGCTTATGTACAGCATGGGGGACAGGCCAAGCATGATAAAATCTGGGTTGCGCATTGTCTTTAACTGTAATGTACTCCTCGAAATCTTTAGCCATTATTATACTTTGTTAACAAGGTTCACTGTAAAAGTCAGAAATATTGGTATGAGACACCAAAACACGGATTTGGAACACGTTGTCTTGTATGTAGGGGTTGAACAAGTTGAACAAGTCTAAATCGAAAATGTTTGCACTGTTCCTTGCACATAGTGCCTGAAATGAAACACTCTTCGTAACATCACGAAAAGATGCTGTCAAACTGCAAAAGCCAAATGCTGGAATTTCGTGTTCGTTATATGCAGACAAAACAGAAGAAGGCTTGGTGTAGCCGTGGGCTACTTGTCGTTTCATTGTTGTCTTTATTGATTAAGGAAACAGACGCACCTGTGTTCAACTGAAACCTATTCTCCTTTGAGCGACTCTTAACTGGACAAAACTTTTGTTAAATATAAACTTAGTCTTCCGCGACCATTGCCACATTGAATAAAATTTTTCTGGGGTTGTGACCGCATTGTTCTTCCTTCTGTGGACAATAGCAGAAGGTTTCCGCAAAGCAGAAGAATGAACCTTCGTTGACATCGCTTTTAATGTTTGTATTGATACGATATTCATTTCTGAAAGCTACGCGTAGCCGTGCAAGGGACTGGCGCCTGCTCTGGCTGCTTTGCAACAGATAGTTTGAATAGATCCTTGTTTACCACAAATGAAACACTTGCCATCACGATGAGGACAAGCAAATTTGCAAAACACTGAGGTTAAAACTTCTCCGCCTTATATGGAAGCACATGTCGAGCACCGTGTAACGGCTTTACTTTTACTGTTAACCTGAGCCCTGTTTCTATTCACTTTAATATTAACAAGAGCTTGAGACTGAGTACCTTGTGCACTATGAACAAGAGGAATAGAGAGAGCCTAAAAATCAACGTCAGTTACATCCACAGTACTTTGAGACTCTACAACTGACAAAACTATTTTCTGATCCATATCTGACAATTTTAGGATAGCAGCGCGAATGCGTGCTTCTTGTACATTTGCGTGATTGCGTCATGTCACCTAAATCACTGGTGCTTGGTCCACTAGAACACTTGACCCTACAGTCTTCCACGTTCGGCAATCCACTGTTTCAGTAACTATACAACTTTTTAAGACAAAATAACTTGAACCTCGCGACATTGACACGAATTTGTGATTCAGAATATTGAATTTACGAACGAATTCTCCGCAGCCAACATCTTCTGGATGAGTTTCCGGAAACAATTTGATGCACAGTCTATAAGTGTCAGCTCCTACCGTTGTGTGCTGGGAATTGTGCTATGAGCTGGCTGTGGTATTTCGACCAGTCCTCTTCTTTACTGTTAAACTGGCGAGACTTGGGAACAGAACCAGTTGTGGAGGTGCTAGTTGCGACAGTGTGCCACGGCCTTGCCACAGTGGATACACCGGTTCCCGTCAGATCACCGAAGTCGAGCGCTGTCGGGCGTGGCCGGCACTTGGATGGGTGACTATCCGGGCCGCCTTGGGCTGTTGCCATTTTTCGGGGTGCACTCGGCCTCGTGATGCCAATTGAGGAGCTACTCGACCGAATAGTAGCGGCTCCGGTCACAGAAAACAATCATAACGACCGGGAGAGCGGTGTGCCGACCACACGCCCCTCCTATCCGCATCCTCAACTGAGGATGACACGGCGATCGGATGGTCCCGATGGGCCACTTGTGGCCTGAAGGCGGAGTGCTTTAATTGTGACAGTGAGGTTGTCCTGAGCTTCGGCAGCTACATCTACTGTGCCTGAAACCAAACAACTTCATTTAGAGAAATTTCTCGTGGAGATTCAGACATGCTTAAACACTTTATGGTAGATACAATATACAAATTTTTATTTTGGTCACTATGACTAGGCTAGAAACATCCACAAAACAGAGCAGGGTGGAATTCAATGCACAGGAATGAAAATACACACTTTATCGTTGCCATTGTACAGAACGTCCGAAAAACACTTGAGACATCCTAGTCGTCATTGTGGAGTTGTAAACGGTCACATCCGATACCAGTGTAAAGGGGCCGTGTTAACAGGCAAGGGACTTCACTGCCCGTCGCCAGATTCGAACGCGTGTTTTCTGATGGGCATGGGGAAGAGGATGGTGAGGGTGCGTCCACGGATGGCTCAGGACGACAGAATAACAACATTTATTGATCAACTGCAGTACATTGATTATGGGCCCTCTGGGCGAGGTTTGCTTCTCTCGTAACATTCTTGGTGGACGTTCACACTTGCACCCGCTCTGCGTCTGAAGCTGTGATAGCGTACCTCGGATCTGCTGCCTCGACAGCGGCGTTCCGGCCTTGCAGGAACTTAACTGCGGCACGGGCGTCTGTCGTGCTGGCGGGTGGGGGGCGTGGCAGCGGGACCGGTCAGTGCCCTGTCTCGGGAGCGACAATGCATTACCACCACGCACCGCAAGCAATGACTCCCATGACAGCCGGCTGCCTTGTTGACGGCGTCCGACGACAGGTACGGCGGCGGCGTTACTCTGGCGACTCCTAGGAGCCGACCTGCATGAATATGCTGACTGTTAAAATGATTGCGATGATAGTGACGACTACGAACTGGTGGCGGCGCTAAGCGACACAGACTCTGCATCACTCCAACCCCTCAATGCGGAAGATGTTGACGTGCTGGCTGCCGGTCCTTAAATACGTCATTATGCCGCTGATGTCTGCTATTCTTCTTTCCCAATATTCTGGCATTGCTCGGCTGACGTAGCTGACACGATTTCCGCCCTCGATGTCGACAGCCTGGCGCGCGGGGATCTGCCTCTTGTCGCGTCTTCTACTGTGCGGCGAGCTGGCCGTTGACACAACGTTCTCCTTCGTGTTGCTGAACTTGGCGCTCTGCTGACCCAATTACGCCACGGTATCATAACATTGAACTGCGAAACCGAATATAACACACGTACGAATTCTGACTGCCAAAATTCCTTCACATTTTAACTATTGTTACAAAACTCCTAGTTTTAACTAACTTAATCAATCTCATCTTTCGACCCTCTACAGAGTGTTATAGCAAGCCTCCACTTCTGGTGGAGGTCAAGCCAATACTACAAGACATAGAAAACTTTAGAAAATTAGATCACTTTATTATTATTATTTGAATAATATAAAGTACTTACGTTGTAAAAAATCCATGCCCACATGACTGCCAATCTGTTACTATCGTTTAACTCGATGACTGTTATCGATACAGTGCATAATAGTAGACTCTCAATGTACAACTGATTATAAATTTTGATGCACAGTATTAGTAATAGTGTTGTTAGGTCGCAGCCGGATCCTGATGAGTAAGACCATGCTGTCGACGCAGACGGTGACTGCAGAGTGGTTTTGCACATTGATGTAAGGAACCAGCAGGCAGCAGTGGCGTATGGAACTTCTTGGGGTCGTGTCCCGACGTCTCTCATTCGCTGCCGCGTCAGCCAGCCACTGTCTTTACTTGTGGTTCCATTGTAAGGTACCGTCTTCGACGTGGCACCTCGTGCTTCTGGCGACACCACAATTTCTTTGCTATTTACAGTCAGAGTGGCGTGTTGTGCGCACCACGACCGAATAGTAGATAGAATTGGAAGGAAAATCAGCATTGGCCATACTTTCGTAGTTTTACTGTCAGCAAAATCGATTTTCGGTCACTTAGTGACCATAGTACTAGAAGTTGGTTTTTCGGTTTTATACTCTCTGATCGTTATGGGAAAATTCTTAACTACTAGCACTGAGGATGGTCACTAAGTGACCTAAAATCGATTTTGCTGACAATAAAACAACAAAAGTACGGCCAGTGCTGATTTTCCTTCCAATTCTATACAGTCAGAGTATTAATTGATAAACTAAACACAGAAACATATACTTACAACACTTTGCAGAACAGGTGACGTTCTTGTAAAAGCAGGTACTGCACTATCACTAAATAGTTCAAGAATCTGCACTGGGAAAAAAAGAAAAAGATTTAGAGATGGGTATATGTGTTCTGGATATAATTGTAGGTGTCAATTTGGTAGCATTCACAGAGATGAACGTAGGCGTTAGGTTGGATGGTGAGTAGACAAAAAAGGATGGGGAAGCCATGATGTGGTGTGGGAAAGGTGGGGAAGAGTTACAGCCAGTGGGATCGATAAATAAAACATTTTATGTATCTTTTATTTTTCACACCAAATTGCACAATCTTTACAGCCTGACAAGTTTGGATCTCCACAAATGATCTTTAGATATACACTGACGGAAAATAAAATCGCAGCACCAAGAAGGAGTTGTGCTACATAAACTAAAGCTGGTAGGAGTTTTTTATACCTGAAAGATGATGTCTAGCCAAATTTCGCGCAGGTCGCGTACGAGTGGTACTAGTAGCGCCACAATGATTACACAGATCATGTTTGCTTTAAATATACGTTGTAAGTGTCGTGAGCTTCAGTTTTCTTTGAGATTGGACGTAGTGAGTTGATGTTAGTCAAGAATGTCATTAAGGCCACAAAGACGCCATTATCGGAGCCTCACTTACTTTGAACGACGTCATGTAGTTGGGCTACGAGAAGTTGGATGTTCCTTCTGCGAGACTTGGGAGGAATGTAGTCACCGTACATGACTGCTGGCAGCGGTGGCCCACGATAATGTACGGTTGTATGAAGACCACGCTCCGGACGCCCACGTGACACTTCCGAAATGGGAGACCATCGTGTTTAGCTTATGGATCCGGCGCATCATAATGCATTTGCAGCAGCAATCTATACACCAGTTGGTACCATAGTGATACAACGAACTGTTAAAAATCGGTTATTTCAAGGACAGCTCCGAGTCAGTCATTCTAGAGCGTGCCTTTTACTGACCGCAAACTTCAGTGGTGTAAAACGATAGCTAACTAGAGGGCAGGCAGGAGGTCTGTCGTGTTTTATGGCGCAAACTGGTTCTGCCTCGGTGGCAGTAACAGTCGTGTGATGGTTAGAAGGAAGTCAGTTCAGGGCTTGCAACCAATCTACGTGTCTGCTGGGCACACCGGACCTACACCTGGAGTTACGTACGGGGGTAAGATTTCGTATGACAGTAGGAGCACTCTCATGGTTATCCCACGTACCCTGACAGCAAATCTGTACGTCAGTCCGGTGATTCGGCCTGTCGTGTTGCCATTCATGAATAGCATTCTATGGGGTGTTTTCCGACAGGATAACACTCGCCCACAACCGCTGTTGTAACCCAACATGCTCTACAGGGTGTCGATATGTTGCCTTGGGCTGTCCGATCACCAGATATGTCTCCACTCGAGCACGTATGGGACATCATTGGACGACAATTCCATCCACCGTCATCTGCGAACAGTAATAGCTGTCCCTGTACTGACAGTCCAAGTACAACAGGCGTGGAACCCGATCCCCCCCCCCCCCCAACTGAAATACTTCATTTGTACAACACAATGCATGCATGCACTTTTGAATGGTTTCATTCAATATTCTGGAGGTTACATCTGTTATTAATGTGCCAAAATCTCGTATTTTCAGTGCTTTATCTTTCACTTACTGGGGCTACTACTTTGCTTCCGCCGTTTTTTCTCAACGTTCAAGGCTTTATTGTGAGCATCTCACAAAAAATTTACGTTTCAAAGAACTGGCCATTGCTGGCCGCTACCTTCTCCCATCTTTTGGGCAGCAAATGAATCCCGCGGCGGAAGAACTGGGTGTCTTTCGAGAAGTTCCATGCATATACCCAATTTTGCAATTGTTCGCGTGACACGTAGCGCTGGGCAGCCAGGTCGTGTGCCATTGAACTAAAAATTTGGTAGCCAAAGCGAACAATGTCAGGAGAATACGGTGGGTGGGGTGGGACTTCCCATTTCAACGTTTCCAGGTATGTTTTGGCTGGTTTTGAGACATGGGATCGAGCACTGTCATGCTGCAAAAATCACCTTTTCGTGTCTATCGCTGTATTGTGGCTGTTTGTCTTGCAGTGATCGGCTCAAACACATCAATTGCTTTCGATAACGATATCCTGTGATTGTTCCCGTCGGTTGCAGTAACATCGAAAGCTTCCTCTCTTTAAAACCATGCCGGTCTTCAGAGTCAAAATCACCGTTCTTGAAGAATGGAAACAATTTTCTGCATAGTTCTGTCACTCATCATAGATCTTACCCAGCTTTTTATGAGCCTCAGCCGCAGAGTTCTTCATATCAAAGCAGATAATTAAAACCTCCCGCAGATGACGAGAATTGGGCTCGTAAGTTGACATATTCAGCCGAGAATAACTTTAAGATGCAATCAAAAATCAACCAATATTTTGATGGCGTTATGTTCTCAAATGCCTAAGCTTACTTGAGCCATTACTTTCCACTAATGCCGTCTACTGGAACACGGCGGAAGCAGAGCTGTAGACCTAATACATTAACTTGTGATCGTGCAATGTTACTCGATCAAATATGATATCTAGACAAATGTATTCCTGAAATATCGTTACTCTACATTAATTATTTTGCAATTTTTTTTCCGCCAGTGTATGTAGTAGCATCAACAATCCGTTGTATGTGTACGGGAAGTACAAACATATTAGTTAGTGGGACGGATAAATATTAGGTTCAAATGGTTCAAATGGCTCTGAGCACTATGGGACTTAACTTCTGTGGTCATCAGTCCCCCAGAACTTAGAACTACTTAAACCTAACTAACCTAAGGACACCACACACATCCATGCCCGAGGCAGGATTCGAACCTGCGACCGTAGCGATCGCGCGGTTCCAGATTGCAGCGCCTAGAACCGCTCGGCCATCCCGGCCGGCGATAAATATTAGGGCAGACATCACTGTATTGGGGAAGGAGTCGGTTGGGCTTCCTTTGGGATAGTAAATGGAGTGCATGTGGTACTGACGCCGTGGCATGTAGTGTTACAGAAGCTGGTGGTCATAGGGGAACGATGAGGTTATTGGAATATAATTAGCGGACAGGAGGTGCTAATTATGAGTGAAGAGGGTTAAGCCTATTTGTAGATTGTATAATGATAGCAGAAGCCTTTACACAGTGTTCTGAGAACAAGCACCTCCGTCTTCTGGCAAAACTGAGAGGCAGATTGCAGCGCTACTCGTGGCAGTACGTAGTGGACGGCAAGTGGCGGCGCTGCGAAGTGAGCGTCGACTCATTACGGGAGCGGCCCCTCTGCTCTCAGGGTATTGCCGCAGACACCGCCGCGGCTGCTGCGAGGATAATGGAGATGACGCTGTGCCCGGCCGACGGCCGACTCCTCAGGGAGATGGGTTGGCGGGGATTGCGGCAGCGTCAGCGGCGGTGGTGCGTCGCGGGCAGCGGGAACGGCAGGCGCGCACGCGCACGGCTGGCGCCTTCCTCTGACCGATCTCATCCGCTCTCGCAGAAAGAGTGCCGCCGCTACATTTCTGCAATATCGTCAAGCAATGCTCTGGAGATTCAGACATCGGTTTCATTCGCTTTTATTCCTAGTATTGTTTTTGAATCTCCTCGAGACGAATGTAGTTACTAGACACTTCGTAATGTGTTCCAAACTTCATAAATAAGAAGCGGAACAATAACACTTTCGACCGCAGAAGTTCTAAAAGAATCGTTGATCGCATTCTCAGTTTGAATGTAATAAATTTTCTTGAAGCCTACGTCCACGAATCAGCATGATTTTAGAAAGCATCGCTCGTGCGAATCTCAACTTGCCATAGTTCGCAGAGCTATGGATGAATGGCGACAGGTGGATTCCATATTTCTAGACTTATGGAAAGAATTTGACACGGGGCCCTACTGCAGGATGCTAAGGATGAATGAGTATATGGAATAGGTTCACAGATACGTGAGTGGTTCAAAGACTTCTCAAGTTATAGAATCCAGCATGTAGTCCTCGACGCCGAGTGTTTGTCAGCGACAAGGGTATCGTTACTAATGCCTGAGGAAGTGTATTAGGAGTGCTATTATTCTCTATATGTGCAAATAATTTGGAAGACAGGGTGGCCTGCCATCTACGGTAGTGTGGTGATGATGCTGTGGTGTAGGGTAAGGTGTCGAAGTTAATTATATAAGACACCAAACACAAAAGTTCTTGTTGGTGTGATAAACGACAGCTAGTTCCAAATGCAGAAAAATGCAAGTCAATGTGGATGAATAAGAAAAACAAACCCGTAATATTCGGATACCGCAATGGTAGTATCTTGCCTAACACAGTCACGTCTTTTAAGGGGCTCCGGAAAGGCTCAAAATCATGAAAAGATCAATTTTTACTTTTTTGCGTTTTCTGAATCTGCAGACTATTACCTTTTAATAGATATATAATTTATTCAATTCCGAAGACTACAACTATTTTTAAATTTTTTTAAATGTGTTCTACATGGGCGTGACCCACTGTGGCGCTGTTAAACTGCTGTCAAATGGTGTTATTACGAGTATTAACGTCCGTGTTCATCAGGTACATTTTAGTGATGTGAGATAAAGTATGTGTTGTGGCCAACCTGTGATGGTTCAATATATATCGCTGGTGTGATTGTCGATTGTTTCATGTTTATTTACTCTGTCGTTATCTCGAAAATATTCGTAATTAATTCTGTTTCTTGAGTCTCTGTTTTGTTGAAATATAATAAGGAGTCAAAGTAAAGTTATTAGAAATTCTCTGAAGGCTTTTAAGAAAAGGAGAAATGTTGGAAAGCCAAAGGTATTTAGAAATATGGGAATGAAGATAGGTTCTAACATGGTACGAGCGATGCATGCTTTAGACAAGGAACGCCTTCGGGCTGCAGACAGGGCTGTAAAGAGTCTAGAAATACAAGCAAGAGTAAACAGGAGGAGGAACAAGAGGAAGCTGGAGGAGGAGTTTGCAGAGGATGAAGATAATCCATCCTATGGACCTGGAATGCACTAAAAAGTTAATCCAATCTTTGTCGCTCGATTCCCAAAACCTTTATTTTCTCATACTAATTACATGTTTTCTAAGGATCTTCGAAACATATTTGTTTCAAACTTTCAGTAAATGTTACACAGTACCTTCTGCATAATTTAATACAGCCTTTTTCCAAAAAACTGTATATTTTTGAATATATAAATAAAAAATTTGCAAAAAAATGTTGTGAATTTTCATTACAATTGAAAAAAAAATCATCTTTAATAACTGAACTAAAATTTTGTAAAATCCCCGTGTTAAGTTGTAGCCCATATTCCAATAAATAATCTGTAAAAAGTTCAACTTCCTACCTCAAATACTTTGTGAGGAAAGATGTAATTTATAAGCGTTATTTTAACATTGCAAGTATAGGGCGTTCCGGAGCCCCTTAAATATCTGGGCGTAGCGTCGCAAAGCGATATGAAATGGGACGAGCTTGCGAGGATGGTGGCACGGAATGCGAATAGAGGACTTCGGTTACTGGGAGAATTCTAGGAAAACGTGGTTCATCTGTGAAGCAAATCGCATACGAGAACGCTGGTGAGACCTACTCTTGAGTGCTGCTACTAGGTTGGATTAAACGAAGACATCGAAGCAATTCAGAGGCTTGGCTGCTAGATTTGGTACTGGTAGGCTCGAACAACACGCTGGTGTTATTGAGATGCTTGAGGAGCTCAAATGGAAATCTCTGGAGGGAAGAGAACCGGCATTTCAAGTTAACTACGGACACTGCGTTTAAGGCTTACGAAGATAAAACTCGAGAATGGAGGGTTCATACCTAAGCATAAATGCAATCTTTTTCCATCGTTCCATTTGCTGGTGGAGCCGGAAAGGACTAGCAGTGGTACACGGTTTCCTCCGCCACGCGCTGTACGGTTCATTGCGGACTATCTCTGTAGATGTAGATGTAGAAAAATATGGAAACTGAGCGAGAAACACTTGCTTGAAGATAAATATAGATGCTAGCCATGCTAGGACGTTCCTCTGGCGTAATTGACCAAAAACGGCACGTGTGAAGTGCCCTCAATACGTTGCAAGTATCACTCGTAGTCAGAACAGCGTTCTGTGTAGTTGTGAGTGCGTTATGATAGAACTACACTCCTGGAAATGGAAAAAAGAACACATTGACACCGGTGTGTAAGACCCACCATACTTGCTCCGGACACTGCGAGAGGGCTGTACAAGCAATGATCACACGCACGGCACAGCGGACACACCAAGAACCGCGGTGTTGGCCGTCGAATGGCGCTGGCTGCGCAGCATTTGTGCACCACCGCCGTCAGTGTCAGCCAGTTTGCCGTGGCATACGGAGCTCCATCGCAGTCTTTAACACTGGTAGCATGCCGCGACAGCGTGGACGTGAACCGTATGTGCAGTTGACGGACTTTGAGCGAGGGCGTATAGTGGGCATGCGGGAGGCCGGGTGGACGTACCGCCGAATTGCTCAACACGTGGGGCGTGAGGTCTCCACAGTACATCGATGTTGTCGCCAGTGGTCGGCGGAAGGTGCACGTGCCCGTCGACCTGGGACCGGACCGCAGCGACGCACGGATGCACGCCAAGACCGAAGGATCCTACGCAGTGCCGTAGGGGACCGCACCGCCACTTCCCAGCAAATTAGGGACACTGTTGCTCCTGGGGTATCGGCGAGGACCATTCGCAACCGTCTCCATGAAGCTGGGCTACGGTCCCGCACACCGTTAGGCCGTCTTCCGCTCACGCCCCAACATCGTGCAGCCCGCCTCCAGTGGTGTCGCGACAGGCGTGAATGGAGGGACGAATGGAGACGTGTCGTCTTCAGCGATGAGAGTCGCTTCTGCCTTGGTGCCAATGATGGTCGTATGCGTGTTTGGCGCCGTGCAGGTGAGCGCTACAATCAGGACTGCATACGACCGAGGCACACAGGGCCAACACCCGGCATCATGGTGTGGGGAGCGATCTCCTACACTGGCCGTACACCACTGGTGATCGTCGAGGGGACACTGAATAGTGCACGGTACATCCAAACCGTCATCGAACCCATCGTTCTACCATTCCTAGACCGGCAAGGGAACTTGCTGTTCCAACAGGACAATGCACGTCCGCATGTATCCCGTGCCACCCAACGTGCTCTAGAAGGTGTAAGTCAACTACCCTGGCCAGCAAGATCTCCGGATCTGTCCCCCATTGAGCATGTTTGGGACTGGATGAAGCGTCGTCTCACGCGGTCTGCACGTCCAGCACGAACGCTGGTCCAACTGAGGCGCCAGGTGGAAATGGCATGGCAAGCCGTTCCACAGGACTGCATCCAGCATCTCTACGATCGTCTCCATGGGAGAATAGCAGCCTGCATTGCTGCGAAAGGTGGATATACACTGTACTAGTGCCGACATTGTGCATGCTCTGTTGCCTGTGTCTATGTGCCTGTGGTTCTGTCAGTGTGATCATGTGATGTATCTGACCCCAGGAATGTGTCAATAAAGTTTCCCCTTCCTGGGACAATGAATTCACGGTGTTCTTATTTCAATTTCCAGGAGAGTAAATGAATTCGAACGTTGGCGAATTATTGGTGCTCGTATCGTGGGTGATACCGCAATCAACTTACGGGCAATGTTTGGTGTTTCAAGTGGCACCACGTCGAAGATTTATACCGCATACAGAGAGAGCAAAAAAGATTTATCCTGTAAGTTACAACGCAGATGAATGTTTGTCTGTGCGTGTGCGTGTCTGTACGTGTGTGGTGAGTGGTCTTGTCAGCGAATAGCGTAGTGGTGAAAAGTAAGAGGACGACAGCTGCAAAAGTCACTGCAGAACTAAATGTCGCACACCCGAACACTGACAGCAGCAAAAACACGAATGGGTCTCCATAAGTAGGGAATTGCTGGGCCAGATGGAATTCCAGAGCCTCTCATCAGTGATGTAAATCCCCGTAACAGCACGACGTGGCGCCAACGCTGAAAAACCTGCACTGTAGGTCAATAAAAGAGTTTCATTTTATCGTATGAGACTTGTCTTCCACTGGTTTCAATTTCTGACCGATTTCGCGTCCCAAGAATTAAATATGGCGGGAGTCCTATGACAACTAAGGCAGTCACATTGGTGGTATTCTCTGGGCCCCATAGTTACTCCTCAAGGTCGCGTTACTGCCAAAGATTATGTGACCATTTTAGCAGATCAGGTGGATCCCAATATACAAGTTTCCTCCCCAATTGTGAAGCTGATAGGGTCGATGTTCACACAGCTGGCCTAGTCCAGGACTTGTTTTGACAGCACGAAGCTCAATTGTCGCATCTCCGCTGGCCACGGCAGACATCGGGTTTCAATGTTATTGACTCTTTATGGTCTACATTTTTGGAAAGAAGGGTACCTCTATTATCGTTACGTGGACATGCACTGTTTTGCGGAAAAATGGAATAACAGTTCCTCGAAAACCATTCAAAACTTGTATTCACCCATTCCGAAACGACTTGTAACTGTTCTGAATGCCAACGAGTTTCCTACACTTTATTTGCACGGTGATAGGTATTGCTTTTGGTGTTTGGTTATTTTTGTCCACCTCTGTAACGACAAATATCACTAATAATAATAACAACAACAACAAAACAATATACAGAAAAATAGTTACCTCGACTTCATAAAGTTTACCAGATGCCAGTGGAGAAGGCGTCGTCCATGTGCAGTCTGAAAGAACCCCTTTGCTGGCTTGTTAGTTTGACCATGATTGGAACAATAATTTCCACGAGTGTATAGACCGCATTGATACTCGGGATTAGGAATCTAGTGATGGTTCAAATGGCTCTAAGAACTATTGCAATTAACATCTGAGGTCGTCAGTCCCCTAGGTTTAGAGCTACTTAAACGGAGTTAACCTAAGGACATCACATACAGCCATGCCCGAGACGGAATTCGAACCTGCGACCGTAGCAGCTGCGCGATTCCGCTGAAGCGCCTAGAACCGCTCGGCCACAGCGGCCGGCTGGAATGTAGTACTAGAGTTTTCTTGGTGGAGGTTCGTTCGGTCTACCTCCGCTGGTGAGTTGTCATCGTTGCTTACTGCCAGGCTGAGGACCCAGGTTCAGTTCCTGGTACTGCCGTAGTGCGAGGACTGGAAGAGGGTGCACTCAGCCTCATGATGTCAGCTGGGTAGCTACTCCAGGGACAAACAGCGGCTCCAAGATTTGGCTGGCCTATAACGGCCGGAAGAGCGGTGCATTAACCCTTCGCCCCTCCATACTGCATCCCCACGATGCCATATGACAGAGGATGACACGGCGGTCGGTTGGTAACTGGCTGTCCTCTGTGCTTGACAGCGGAGTTACTTTACTTTTCGTAGATTTTACTGTCGTTGAAGGAGTAAATCATTATACTCCGTTCTATTTACTGTATATATCGTCTACAAAGACTTTACTGCCGGCCGGTGTGGCCGAGCGGTTATAGGGGCTTCCGTCTCGAACCGCGCGACCGCTACGGTCTCAGGTTCGAATCCTGCCTCGGGCAGGGATGTGTGTGATGTCCTTAAGTGAGTTAGGTTTAAGTAGTTCTAAGTTCTAGGGGACTGATGACCTCAGATGTTAAGTCCCATAGTGCTCAGAGCCATTTGAACCATTTTTTGACTATTTACTCTGAGAAAATATTTTCTAGTAATTTCTCAGAGATGTTCAGTGTACTTTGTAAGTGATTCGTAGACATTAATTTTGTCTCTTTTCTTCTTTAATTTTCCATTTAAACAAGTCCCATAAGATTTCACGCACATTTTAACATTTTTGAACATTTAAGGAAACAGGAAGTGTTCAGCCACATGTGAAACGTCAACCACGACCTGCAACAAATGATCATGCCCGAGTAGATGTTTCACCTGCTTTCACGGCTAATCCGCACATCAGTGGCAGACCATTTGCGCGAGAATCGGGAATCTCGAAAACGTCGATGTTGAGAATGCTACTTCAACATCTGTTACACCCATACTATACTTCTATGCACCAGGAATTGCATGACGACGACTTTGAACGTCGTGTACAGTTCTTCCACTTGGCACAAGAGAAATTACGGGACGATGACAGATTTTTTGCACGTGTTCTATTTAGCGGCGAAGCGTCGTTCACCAACAGCGGTAACGTAAACCGGCATAATATGTATGCACTATTGAGCAACGTAAAATCCCCGATGGCTGTGACAAGTGGAACATCAGCGACCTTGGCGGGTTAATGTTTGGTGCGGCATTATGGGAGGAAGGATAATTAGCCCCCATTTTATCGATGGCAATGTAAATGGTGCAATGTATGCTGATTTCCTACGTAATGTTCTACCGATGTTACTACAAGATGTTTCACTGCATGACAGAATGGCGATGTACTTCCAATAAGATGGATGTCCGACACATAAGTCGTGTGCGTTTGAAGCGGTGTTGAATAGCATATTTCATGACAGGTGGATTGGTCGTCGAAGCACCATACCATGGCCGGCACGTTCACCAGATCTGACGTCCCCGAATTTCTTTCTGTGGAGAAAGTTGAAGGTTATTTGCTATAGTGATCCACCGACAACACCTGACAACAAGAGTCAGCGCATTGTCAATGCATGTGCGAACATTACGGAAGGCGAACTACTAGCTGTTGAGAGGAATGTCGTTACACGTATCGCCAAATGCATTGAGGTTGACGGACATCATTTTGAGTATTTATTGCATTAATGTGGTATTTACAGGTAATCACGCTGTAACAGCATGTGTTCTCAGAAATGACCAAGTTCACAAAGGTACAGGTATCACATTGGAACAACCGAAATAAAATGTTCAAATTTACTACGTTCTGTATTTTAATTTAGAAAACCTACCTGTTATCAACTGTTCGTCTAAATTTGTGAGCGATATGTTTGTGACTATTACAGCGCTATCTATCACAAAGCGGAAAAAGTGGTCCAACTAAAACATTCGTATTTCTTTACGTACTACACGAAAATGTAATAAAAACTGGGGGTTCCAATTAAAAAACGCAGTTGATATCCATTTGATCTATGGCAGCGCCATCTAGCGGGCCAACCATAGCGCCATCTGGTTACCCCCTTCAAGCTACACAAGTTTCGTTCTTTGTAGTTTTTTCGTTTGACGCTTATTTCGTGAGATATTTGGCCCGGTCACGGTCAATGGACCACCCTGTATATGTTGAATAATTATAAATGCATACAAATACATACGTACAATGTACACACATACGTACATGCAAATGCACAAAAACGCCTTTTTTAATTCGTAAAGAGTCCGTCATGGCTTTCCCTTAAATGCCTTTTAGCATTGAAACGTTTTCGTAGTCGCGTTCCCTCTCTTCACACCGATGTATCTTCGCATGTGATAGTGAATTTCACTTCTGTGGTGGCCTCAATCGGGTCGTCGTTTACAACAGCAGCCGTAACTTCCAGAACTATCTCTTCTTCTGTCAGTTCAGAAACAAATTGGTCGTGTAACACCCAGATTCTCATTTCTTGTGTGTCCTCTTGCGGAATGTTACTTTCACGGCAATGTGTAAGCACAGTTTTCTAACTTCGTTATTGTCTTCATATTTATTATCTCTGTTGTCTTTCTTTGGAAGGAGTGGGTTTTCGTCAAATATTTTTTTTTCCCAAGATTTTATCGGAGTTAAAGGCTTGGCTTGACGTCACGCAGATGTTGCATTGAGAATGGTATTCTTGAAGTTAAATTTCTTCACGACTGACGTGATGTCTGCATCAGGTTGCCTGACGATATCAATCAGTATGCGCTTTTTTAATGTGCTTCCAGTGCTTTGACAACATTTTGATCTGTGGGCTGAATTAATGCAGCCGTATTTTTTGGGAAATATAAAGCGTCTGTGTAACCATCAATCAGCAGTCTAAACCCCCAATTCTTCCTTGTCCGGATGTTCTGGAGTATTATCTACTAATAAAAGGGTTTCAAAAGCAGATTTTTTTCTCTTTTTCTTTGACTTGTTGTACAAAATGGTTGGAAAACCAGTCTAAAAAAACTTATTTAGTAACCCATGCTCGGCTTTGGATTTTGTACGTCACTAGAAGAGATTCGACTCTTACATTTTTAAACGCCATTGGGCCTTGGATTTGCCCACAGCTAAGAATTTTAACATATGGTTTCCAGCGGCCTTGGGAACACCCTTAACGATACGCTCTTCAAATGGTTCAAATGGCTCTAAACACTATGGGACCTAACATGTGACGTCATCAGTCCACTAGACTTAGAACTACTTAAACCTAACTGACTTAAGGACATCACACACATCCATACCCGAGGCAGGATTCGAACCTGCGACCGTAGCAGCAGCGCGGTTCCGGACCGAAGCGCCTAGAACCGTTCGGCCTCAACGGACGCCTCCATTAGAAAAGTTTTTGTTAGTAGTTGCCGCCAGTTTAAGCCTGTTTCAACGCCGTTACACAGTTTTTCGGGCGTAAGGCATAGTTCGTTGATTTTGACGTTGAAATCTTGAATGAACTGAGAAACGTCAGTCTCATTAGCTGATAGTTTTTGTCCGCTCATACGCAAGAATGAACGCCATGCCGCTTCTTAAAGTTTTCAAACCAACCATCGCTGGCACGAAAATAACCTTTGTTGGTCATTTCTCGATATAAAAGTTGAGCTTTCTGTTTTAAAATATCACCCGAAATAGGGACATGTCTGGGGCTGCTTCTTTGCTGATTAAACCAAACGTACAGAGTTTCCTCAATCTGATGGTGTTTGCTCATGCGAAGGTTTTTTTTTCTTTCCTTTTTTCTTTTTTTTTGCCATCTCCTACAGTTTTTATAAAATGTTCTGTTTCACCACTATTTTTTTCTATGTCGTAAACGGTAGGTCGCCCGATGTCAAAAGCTTTAGAAATGGAAGCTGGAGATTCACCGCGATCATATCTTTTAATAATTGCCAATTTATCACTAAAAGTTAAGCTTTTATGCCTACCTTCAGCGTTTCCACTTGTGGTCGCCATCACATAACAAATGGTTCAAATGGCTCTGAGCACTATTGGACTTAACATCTGAGGTCATCAGTCCCGTAGAACTTAGAACTACTTAAACCTAAGTAACCTATGGGTATCACAAACATCCATGCCCGAGGCAGGATTCGAACCTGCGACCCTAGCAGTCTACACTGAAGCGCCAGAACCGCTCGGCCACAACGGCCGGCCATCACATAACACTTTTCAACACAAAAATTAGAACACACAATCAATCAATGTGACAGAATCCAAATTCACGAATAACATGAGAGGAGCACCCTCAGTAACACTTCTTCAGCCTCTTCAACCAGTTACGTGAAAGTGGTAGCGTAATACCTAGATAACATAACAGATGGTAACAAGTGACGGGGGAAGAGGGAGAAATTAATGTTCTTGCTGCTGTTGCAGTTGATCTGTACGTTAGAAATCGCACGAGAAAGTGGCATGAGTCAGGTGAGTGTCCTCCGTATTGTCCAGCGACATAGGTTCCATCCCTATCTTATCCTTCTCCATCAAGAGCTGTATGGATACGATTATGAAACTCATGTTAACTTCAGTACATGTGCATTAAAACAGGATACTTTACGTGTATCTTGTATCTTGTTTAGTGATGAAGCCACATTTACAAATCATTGCCAGGTAAACCGCCTAGACGTGTGCTCGGTTGGACTGTTGAGAATCCTCGTTGGCTTCGTCAGGTGGAACGTCATCATCCATGGAGTGTAAACGTGTGATATGGGATAGGAAGCCATCAGCTCATACGTCAGATTTTCATGGGCGGAACACTAATGTGATGTCGTGTGACTAGGGTCTCCCGCCGGGCAGACCGTTCGCCAGGTGCAAGTCTTTCGATTTGACGCCACTTCGGTGACTTGCGCGTCGATGGGGATGAAGTGATGACGATTAGGACAACACAACACCCAGTCTCGGAGCGGAGAAAATCTCCGACCCAGCCGGGAATCGGATCAGGTCCCTTAGGATTGACATGCTGTCGCTCTGACCCCTCGGCTACCGAGGGCGAAACACTGAACGCGCACATTTATTGTATCTCCCTAAGAGACCATCATACACGGCTGCTACAAGACGTCCCTCCGCCGACTAGGAGGAAACTGTGATACCAACGTGATGCCTGTCCAGGTCATAGTGCACAAAGTACTACAGCATGTGTTCACGAATTGCTTCCAAATCATTGTACTGGACGCTGAGGACCTGCACCTTGACCGACCCGTGCCCAGGATCTGATTCTTGTAGATTTTTCCTGTGCGGAAATCTGGAAGACACTGTCCACAAGGAGACGCCAACTGCATCCAGTGATATGCAACGACGTACTGCTGCAGCCTACTCGCACATTTCCGCTGAAATTCTAGCACGTCGTTTCGTGCGAGATTGGAAACGTGTATTTCTGTTGCCGGCGGTCATTTTGAACACAACCTATCATGGTCACTTGTCTCGTTACTTGTGTTGTTCTTTAGCGCGTGCTACCACAGGTATTATACACTCCTGGAAATGGAAAAAAGAACACATTGACACAGGTGTGTCAGACCCACCATACTTGCTCCGGACACTGCGAGAGGGCTGTACAAGCAATGATCACACGCACGGCACAGCGGACACACGAGGAACCGCGGTGTTGGCCGTCGAATGGCGCTAGCTGCGCAGCATTTGTGCACCGCCGCCGTCAGTGTCAGCCAGTTTGCCGTGGCATACGGAGCTCCATCGCAGTCTTTAACACTGGTAGCATGCCGCGTCAGCGTGGACGTGAACCGTATGTGCAGTTGACGGACTTTGAGCGAGGGCGTATAGTGGGCATGCGGGAGGCCGGGTGGACGTACCGCCGAATTGCTCAACACGTGGGGCGTGAGGTCTCCACAGTACATCGATGTTGTCGCCAGTGGTCGGCGGAAGGTGCACGTGCCCGTCGACCTGGGACCGGACCGCAGCGACGCACGGATGCACGCCAAGACCGTAGGATCCTACGCAGTGCCGTAGGGGACCGCACCGCCACTTCCCAGCAAATTAGGGACACTGTTGCTCCTGGGGTATCGGCGAGGACCATTCGCAACCGTCTCCATGAAGCTGGGCTACGGTCCCGCACACCGTTTAGGCCGTCTTCCGCTCACGCCCCAACATCGTGCAGCCCGCCTCCAGTGGTGTCGCGACAGGCGTGAATGGAGGGACGAATGGAGACGTGTCGTCTTCAGCGATGAGAGTCGCTTCTGCCTTGGTGCCAATGATGGTCGTATGCGTGTTTGGCGCCGTGCAGGTGAGCGCCACAATCAGGACTGCATACGACCGAGGCACACAGGGCCAACACGCGGCATCATGGTGTGGGGAGCGATCTCCTACACTGGCTGTACACCACTGGTGATCGTCGAGGGGACACTGAATAGTGCACGGTACATCTAAACCGTCATCGAACCCATCGTTCTACCATTCCTAGACCGGCAAGGGAACTTTCTGTTCCAACAGGACAATGCACGTCCGCATGTATCCCGTGCCACCCAACGTGCTCTAGAAGGTGTAAGTCAACTACCCTGGCCAGCAAGATCTCCGGATCTGTCCCCCATTGAGCATGTTTGGGACTGGATGAAGCGTCGTCTCACGCGGTCTGCACGTCCAGCACGAACGCTGGTCCAACTGAGGCGCCAGGTGGAAATGGCATGGCAAGCCGTTCCACAGGACTACATCCAGCATCTCTACGATCGTCTCCATGGGAGAATAGCAGCCTGCATTGCTGCGAAAGGTGGATATACACTGTACTAGTGCCGACATTGTGCATGCTCTGTTGCCTGTGTCTATGTGCCTGTGGTTCTGTCAGTGTGATCATGTGATGTATCTGACCCCAGGAATGTGTCAATAAAGTTTCCCCTTCCTGGGACAATGAATTCACGGTGTTCTTATTTCAATTTGCAGGAGTGTACAAGTGTCGGTGTCGGACCTTTTCAAAATACGCTCAGTAGAATCCTGTAAGATACATCATTGCCATTCTAATTTATCCTAATTTTAGTCTGTAAACGTCAGTAGACATTGTTACATTTAAAAAGTTTTTGTTTGATGAAGAAATACACTTTCTACGTATTATTACAATCTGTTAATTGGCCGACAGTACGAGCCCACGACAACCAATCCATTCTGTGAAAGCCGCGCATCAACAGCACTTTTTATTTCCGCAATATCTACGGTGTAAGTTTCAGGTGACCCGCCGTGTATATACAGATAAAGAACATACATATATAAGAAAAAATTTGTTAACGGTTTGCATGGCATGCTGTCGTAGCTGAAACCGACTGCAAAGAAAAAAACAAAACCGCACATTTTTACAGCATAACGCAGCATTTTTCTTTCTCACAGTCGGTCTTAACAGGAAAACTGTACAATGTCGTTAAAATATATATAGCCAATGTCCTTCTGAATGTAATGTACAAATCTGAATAAATGTGTGAAGAGCCTTTCCAGATTTTCAGGAAACAACATTTCTAATTTATATGCGTTTATTTTCCACATATTTAAAAAAAATATATGGAGCTGTCCAAATGCTCGTTAGAGTACCGCGTGAAAATCTGATCTTTTTGCGAACAACGTTTCCCTTTCTTATACTATGTCCACCCAATCGTTTATTGGCGTGTAGTCTAAAAATTTGAAGTAATTCAGTCAAGATACTTCGACAATTTTGCTGATAACATTTCTCTTTTATGTGATTCACACATCGTTAAATTCCATATACTGTATATTAAAACGTGTGGCATATGTGCGTCTGTACGTTTATTAGAGCATCACGTAACAACCTTTCCCATTTATATAGTGTCAATGTGTTTATATACCACAGGTATTAAAAGATACGTAGCCTATGACTGTCGGAATGTATCATCCACAAATCTGTAGTAAATTGGTTAGGAACATTTCGATTTCTTTGGTAAAAACCTTAAACTACGATACGACATGTCTTCATTTAGAAGTGTAGATTTCATACGTACATTAATACACAGTATATACTAAAAAAATATGTGGCCTATATCTATACGAATTTGAGGTAAACCAGTGAAGAACTTTTCGAGATTCTTGGTGACAACGTTAAGCTAGCACATGCCTGTATATTGTAATATAGATAAGGTGTGTTGCGAAAGTTAACGAGAATTTTTATTTTTGTGCGAAGGATTTTATTTATTCGCTTACATCAATATAATACCCTTAAACGTAGAACCTATTATATATTATACACTTACTCCATCGCCTTGTCGAACCCCCGAAACTCTTCTAAAGCTCTATTTTTGGGGGAGATATTATCCCCTTGAGTCATACGTTTTTGAATCAGTCAGTGCCTGTAAAACGACGTCCCTTTAAGATTTCTGTTTATATTCGGGGACAAAAAGAATTTACATAGGAACGTATGTAGTGAACATTGCAAGTGAAGCATCATTAGGGGCTTTCTTTGGACAAAAATTCACGAACAAGCATCGTAGCGTGTGGAGGCGTATCATCGTGGTGCAAAAACAATGAACGGTTTCGCCATAAATAAGGACGTTTCTTACGGAGCGTTCACGGGAGCGACGTGTAACTTGAAAGTTCAGACGTATGTTTAGCCACATGTTATGACACGTTTTGGTTGTTCTGCCTCGTTCTTGGGTTATTCAAGCGCCTCTGAGCTACTTGAATTTGCTGCTGCTTTTCTTAGAAGTTCATTAGTTTTGTAACAACGTAAGGTGTCACACATTTCATACTCAAAACATCCGAATATATTTCATGACAAGAGCCAACTGGAATGCCAAGGTCTTCACAGATTTCTCTGGTTCTGACTCGGCGATCGTTTATTATCATTTCCTTCACTTTTTCCAGGGTTTCGTCGCTTGACGATATGGTGGGGCCTTCAGGGCACGCCTCAACGTCTACCTGACGACGTCCTTTGAAACGCTTATACCGCTGGTAAGCCTCTGATTTACTCGTAACAGATCCACCAACAGCAATATTTAGCAATTCTAAAACTGTGCTAAACTTCATTCCGTTCTCCCGGCAATATTAAATACAAATTTTATGATCAATTTGTATACTGTATGTTCCTTTCCAGGTCTGCATAACAATTAACTTATTATCTTATACGGTTTTAGTGGACCCCAATAGTAATCCAAGGTGATAATGAAATATTTATCATAAATAAAATTTTAATTATGTCTTCCATTGTTTCACTGGTGACAAGAACTAATGCAACGAACTGCTATTTCCCCATCTTGTGTTTAGCTCACGATATAATCATAAAAACTCTCAACAGATGTCGTTACGATCGTGTTCTGCGCGAAAAATGGCTTTCCATCAACGGGCAACCACGGCAACAAAGACGTCATGGTACCAACAACCGAGCTAGTGTTTGCAGGGCAGTCCCAAATCCGCTACCACTGTGTACAGAGTCACAGACAGTGCAGCATGGCGCAGAGAAGACGTCCACAGACTGTCTGCTGTAGAGAGCCTTAGGAAGAATGGAAGCAGGACAGTCGGCAAATGATGTGGCCCGATAGCTTAATGTGAATCGTTCTGTTGTTTCTCGGACGCGGCGACAGTTTTTATAGACCGAAACTGTATCCTGGAGATCAGGACAGGGCCGAACACGTATGACATCAGAAAGAGTGGACCGTTATTTAACTAAAAGGGCACAACATTACCTCAGTACTGCGCTCCAACTGGCATCTGACCTCGCAGCATCCCCTGGACGTGTTGTATCGAGGCAAACTGTGTTGAGAAGGCTTCACCACAGTGGCCTTTATTATTGGAGATGCTCTCTGTTTACCTCTTTCGTGCCTTCACAGAACGGAACGTCAGGAATGGACCCATCAACATGCCACCTCGTCGGTCGAAAAGTGGACCATTGTTCTTTTGACAGATGAATCCCGATTTGGTCTGGAGAGGGATTCTAGACGGACTCGCGTCTGGAAGGCACGTGGAACACGATTTCCTCACCCAAACATTGTGTGAAGAGACAGATATCAAGGGGGATCCTTTATGGTGTGGGCAGGGACTACTCTGACCACTCGAACAACTCTTCATGAAATTGTACGGGTGTGACAGAAATATTTAAATGCTGTCAGGTACTGTGACGAGGTATTGGGACCTCATGTATGGTTGTTGTGAGATTCTGTGGGCCCAGACGTTAATGCTCGACCTTATAGAGCACGGGTGATCGATGGTTTTTAGGAAACGGAAGATATTGTAGGGCGTTGCGGGCTCACTCTCCCGATTTGAATCCCATAGAGCATGTCTGGAATGCACTAGGCATTCCACCAGCAGCCACCAACCACTCTCAAAGACTTGTGAACAGCTGTGCAGGAAGAATAGCAGCATGTACCGTCGTTGTGTGGTCTGTCTATATTGGTGCCAGGGTTGGTCTCACCGGATACTGAGCACATCAACCAGTTGGATAAATGTGTGTTCCAGATGGAAACAAACGAAAAACAGTTTTGTCTACCGTTATGCATGTTGCAGTTGATTATTTTCTGTATTCTTTACATTGTTTGTATCTTACTGTCACCTGTTTATACTGTTTTGTGGCAAAGTAAATACAACCTTGTAAAATTTCCGTTTGTTGCTTTAATTTTTGACACCAGTGTGTATCAAAGAACTAGGACACTTCGGAAATCTATCTATATTTCTTAAACTGGGCAAAGAGCCTTACATTATCTTGGGCCACTCAGTCAATTATATACCAGAATTCATATATGAATGTTGTACACAGCAAATCCAGTGTTTTGCATCCAGCGACTCCCCGTGCTATGTCTTATTACACCTCAAGTAGATACGATAAACTGGCGATTTTGATACACATAACTGCCGCGTAAGTGTCCCGAATGAGTAGTGTGAAGTATTGTGATTGTATAGCTAAGGTCATAATGTTGCACAATGTGTACCAATAAACGAGCAGCCTAATGTCAGCAGGGACGCCAGCAAGCAGGAGGAACTGTTGTTTTTGTCGTATGGGTAGTGTGGGCTACGTGAACAGCAGCATAGAAGATTCTGGAAGGAGCGGAGGTTAGGAGGAAAGCGCGTGATCGCGTGGTAAGCCCGTCATACGAGCCTATATAAGCTGCGCCACCGGCGGTACTGGATGATCTCAAGTCTGCCTTAGACGCTGGACCTGTGTTACTCTGCCGCTGGGACAGGGCTTAGTTTCTCGTGCCATTTAGCTGCACAGGCTATATGCAGGATTGCTCAACATAGTCAACGTATGTTAGTGCCTCGTTTGATTCGACAGTAGTTTCCAATCCTACTTCGTTTCCCAGTCTCAGTTATTATACAGAGTTCCTCGTCATTCCTTCATCGAGTTTCCTTATCTATAAATATTCCAGCTTGTATTGTCAGGTGCCAGGTCTACGAATTGGTCAAGCCACTTTACAACTGGAGATATTGTCAGCTCCTATCCCGATCCACTAGTAGCACCTTGTAACGCATAACTTTACAGTAACGCAGAAGCATTTCGAGCACTGTTTAGTGTACACACTTTATGGCAACTACCAAACATTACAGTAAGAAACTAGTTTTAAAAAAATCATGTTGAATTCTAACTGTGGACGAGCTCTTAAGTGCCAGGCTGCTTATCATACAACGAAATTTGAAAGTAATACAGCCGTTAAAGTTTGATCAGTACCTTCAAATGTATCATATACACTCCTGGAAATGGAAAAAAGAACACATTGACACCGGTGTGTCAGACCCACCATACTTACTCCGGACACTGCGAGAGGGCTGTACAAGCAATGATCACACGCACGGCACAGCGGACACACCAGGAACCGCGGTGTTGGCCGTCGAATGGCGCTAGCTGCGCAGCATTTGTGCACCGCCGCCGTCAGTGTCAGCCAGTTTGCCGTGGCATACGGAGCTCCATCGCAGTCTTTAACACTGGTAGCATGCCGCGACAACGTGGACGTGAACCGTATGTGCAGTTGACGGACTTTGAGCGAGGGCCTATAGTGGGCATGCGGGAGGCCGGGTGGACGTACCGCCGAATTGCTCAACACGTGGGGCGTGAGGTCTCCACAGTACATCGATGTTGTCCCCAGTGGTCGACGGAAGGTGCACGTGCCCGTCGACCTGGGACCGGACCGCAGCGACGCACGGATGCACGCCAAGACCGTAGGATCCTACGCAGTGCCGTAGGGGACCGCACCGCCACTTCCCAGCAAATTAGGGACACTGTTGCTCCTGGGGTATCGGCGAGGACCATTCGCAACCGTCTCCATGAGGCTGGGCTACGGTCCCGCAAACCGTTAGGCCGTCTTCCGCTCACGCCCCAACATCGTGCAGCCCGCCTCCAGTGGTGTCGCGACAGGCGTGAATGGAGGGACGAATGGAGACGTGTCGTCTTCAGCGATGAGAGTCGCTTCTGCCTTGGTGCCAATGATGGTCGTATGCGTGTTTGGCGCCGTGCAGGTGAGCGCCACAATCAGGACTGCATACGACCGAGGCACACAGGGCCAACACCCGGCATCATGGTGTGGGGAGCGATCTCCTACACTGGCTGTACACCACTGGTGATCGTCGAGGGGACACTGAATAGTGCACGGTACATCCAAACCGTCATCGAACCCATCGTTCTACCATTCCTAGACCGGCAAGGGAACTTGCTGTTCCAACAGGACAATGCACGTCCGCATGTATCCCGTGCCACCCAACGTGCTCTGGAAGGTGTAAGTCAACTATCCTGGCCAGCAAGATCTCCGGATCTGTCCCCCATTGAGCATGTTTGGGACTGGATGAAGCGTCGTCTCACGCGGTCTGCACGTCCAGCACGAACGCTGGTCCAACTGAGGCGCCAGGTGGAAATGGCATGGCAAGCCGTTCCACAGGACTACATCCAGCATCTCTACGATCGTCTCCATGGGAGAATAGCAGCCTGCATTGCTGCGAAAGGTGGATATACACTGTACTAGTGCCGACATTGTGCATGCTCTGTTGCCTGTGTCTATGTGCCTGTGGTTCTGTCAGTGTGATCATGTGATGTATCTGACCCCAGGAATGTGTCAATAAAGTTTCCCCTTCCTGGGACAATGAATTCACGGTGTTCTTATTTCAATTTGCAGGAGTGTACAAGTGTCGGTGTCGGACCTTTTCAAAATACGCTCAGTAGAATCCTGTAAGATACATCATTGCCATTCTAATTTATCCTAATTTTAGTCTGTAAACGTCAGTAGCCATTGTTACATTTAAAAAGTTTTTGTTTGATGAAGAAATACACTTTCTACGTATTATTACGATCTGTTTATTGGCCGACAGTACGAGCCCACGACAACCAATCCATTCTGTGAAAGCCACACATCAACAGCACTTTTTATTTCCGCAATATCTACGGTGTAAGTTTCAGGTGACCCGCCGTGTATATACAGATAAAGAACATACATATATAAGAAAAAATTTGTTAACGGTTTGCATGGCATGCTGTCGTAGCTGAAACCGACTGCAAAGAAAAAAACAAAACCGCACATTTTTACAGCATAACGCAGCATTTTTCTTTCTCACAGTCGGTCTTAACAGTAAAACTGTACAATGTCGTTAAAAATATATAGCCAATGTCCGTCTGAATGTAATGTACAAATCTGAATAAATGTGTGAAGAGCCTTTCCAGATTTTCAGGAAACAACATTCCTAATTTATATGCGTTTATTTTCCACATATTTAAAAAAAAATATTTGGAACTGTCCAAATGCTCGTTAGAGTACCGCGTGAAAATCTGATCTTTTTGCGAACAACGTTTCCCTTTCTTATACTATGTCCACCCAATCGTTTATTGGCGTGTAGTCTAAAAATTTGAAGTAATTCAGTCAAGATACTTCGACAATTTTGCTGACAACATTTCTCTTTTTTGTGATACACACATAGTTAAATTCCATATATATTAAAACGTGTGGCATATGTGCGTCTGTACGTTTATTAGAGCGTCACGTAACAACCTTTCCCATTTATATAGTGTCCATGTGTTTATATACCACAGGTATTAAAAGATACGTAGCCTATGACTGTCGGAGTGTATCATCCACAAATCTGTAGTAAATTGGTTAGGAACATTTCGATTTCTTTGGTAACAATTTTAAACTACGATACGACGTGTCTTCATTTAGAAGTGTAGATTTCATACGTAAATTAATACACAGTATATACTAAAAAAATATGTGGCCTATATCTATACGAATTTGAGGTAAACCAGTGAAGAACTTTTCGAGATTCTTGGTGACAACGTTAAGCTAGCACATGCCTGTATATAGTAATATAGATAAGGTGTGTTGCGAAAGTTAACGAGAATTTTTATTTTTGTGCAAAGGATTTTATTTATTCGTTTATATCAATATAATAATCATAAACGTAGAACCTATTAGATATTATACACTTACTCCATCGCCTTGTCGAACCCCCGAAACTCTTCTAAAGCTCTATTTTTGGGGGCGATATTATCCCCTTGAGTCATACGTTTTTGAATCAGTCAGTGCCTGTAAAACGACGTCCCTTTAAGATTTCTGTTTATATTCTGGGACAAAAAGAATTTACATAGAAACGTATGTAGCGAACATTGCAAGTGAAGCATCATTAGGGGCTTTCTTTGGACAAAAATTCACGAACAAGCATCGTAGCGTGTGGAGCCGTATCATCGTGCTGCAAAAACAATGAACGGTTTCGCCATAAATAAGGACGTTTCTTACGGAGCGTTCACGGGAGCGACGTGTAACTTGAAAGTTCAGACGTATGTTTAGCCACATGTTATGACACGTTTTGGTTGTTCTGCATCGTTCTTGGGTTCTTCAAGCGCCTCTGAGCTACTTGAATTTGCTGCTGCTTTTCTTAGAAGTTCATCAGTTTTGTAACAACGTAAGGTGTCACACATTTCATACTCAAAACATCCGAATATATTTCGTGACAAGAGCCAACTGGAATGCCAAGGTCTTCACAGATTTCTCTGGTTCTGACTTTTTCCAGGGTTTCGTCGCTTGACGATATGGTGGGGCCTTCAGGGCACGCCTCAACGTCTACCTGACGACGTTATTTGAAACGCTTATACCGCTGGTAAGCCTCTGTTTTACTCGTAACAGATCCACCAACAGCAATATTTAGCAATTCTAAAACTGTGCTAAACTTCATTTCGTTCTCCCGGCAATATTAAATACAAATTTTATGATCCATTTGTATGCTGTATGTTCCTTTCCAGGTCTGCATAACAATTAACTTATTATCTTATACCTCTTTCGTGCCTTCACAGAACGGAACGTCAGGAATGGACCCATCAACATGCCACCTCGTCGGTCGAAAAGTGGACCATTGTTCTTTTGACAGATGAATCCCGATTTGGTCTGGAGAGGGATTCTAGACGGACTCGCGTCTGGAAGGCACGTGGAACACGATTTCCTCACCCAAACATTGTGTGAAGAGACAGATATCAAGGGGGATCCTTTATGGTGTGGGCAGGGACTACTCTGACCACTCGAACAACTCTTCATGAAATTGTACGGGTGTGACAGAAATATTTAAATGCTGTCAGGTACTGTGACGAGGTATTGGGACCTCATGTGTGGTTGTTGTGAGGTTCTGTGGGCCGAGACGTTAACGCACGACCTCATAGAGCACGGGTGATCGATGATTTTTAGGAAACGGAAGATATTGCAGGGCGTTGCGGGCTCACTCTCCCGATTTGAATCCCATAGAGCATGTCTGGAATGCACTAGGCATTCCACCAGCAGCCACTAACCACTCTCAAAGACTTGTGAACAGCTGCGCAGGAAGAATGGCAGCATGTACCGTCGTTGTGTGGCCTGTCTATATTGGTGCCAGAGTTGGTCTCACCGGATACTGAGCACATCAACCAGTTGGCAGAGATGTGTGTTCCAGTTGGAAACAAACGAAAAACAGTTTTGTCTACCGTTATGCATGTTGCAGTTGATTATTTTCTGTATTCTTTACATTGTTTGTATCTTACTGTCACCTGTTTATACTGTTTTGTGGCAAAGTGAACACAACCTTGTAAAATTTACGTTTGTTGCTTTAATTTTTGACACCAGTGTGTATCAAAGAACTAGGACACTTCGGAAATCTATCTATATTTCTTAAACTGGGCAAAGAGCCTTACATTATCTTGGGCCACTCAGTCAATTATATACCAGAATTCATACACTCCTGGAAATTGAAATAAGAACACCGTGAATTCATTGTCCCAGGAAGGGGAAACTTAAGTGACACATTCCTGGGGTCAGATACATCACATGATCACACTGACAGAACCACAGGCACATAGACACAGGCAACAGAGCATGCACAATGTCGGCACTAGTACAGTGTATATCCACCTTTCGCAGCAATGCAGGCTGCTATTCTCCCATGGAGACGATCGTAGAGATGCTGGATGTAGTCCTGTGGAACGGCTTGCCATGCCATTTCCACCTGGCGCCTCAGTTGGACCAGCGTTCGTGCTGGACGTGCAGACCGCGTGAGACGACGCTTCATCCAGTCCCAAACATGCTCAATGGGGGACAGATCCGGAGATCTTGCTGGCCAGGGTAGTTGACTTACACCTTCTAGAGCACGTTGGGTGGCACGGGATACATGCGGACGTGCATTGTCCTGTTGGAACAGCAAGTTCCCTTGCCGGTCTAGGAATGGTAGAACGATGGATTCGATGAAGTTTGGATGTACCGTGCACTATTCAGTGTCCCCTCGACGATCACCAGTGGTGTACGGCCAGTGTAGGAGATCGCTCCCCACACCATGATGCCGGGTGTTGGCCCTGTGTGCCTCGGTCGTATGCAGTCCTGATTGTGGCGCTCACCTGCACGGCGCCAAACACGCATACTACCATCATTGGCACCAAGGCAGAAGCGACTCTCATCGCTGAAGACGACACGTCTCCATTCGTCCCTCCATTCACGCCTGTCGCGACACCACTGGAGGCGGGCTGCACGATGTTGGGGCGTGAGCGGAAGACGGCCTAACGGTGTGCGGGACCGTAGCCCAGCTTCATGGAGACGGTTGCGAATGGTCCTCGCCGATACCCCAGGAGCAACAGTGTCCCTAATTTGCTGGGAAGTGGCGGTGCGGTCCCCTACGGCACTGTGTAGGATCCTACGGTCTTGGCGTGCATCCGTGCGTCGCTGCGGTCCGGTCACAGGTCGACGGGCACGTGTACCTTCCGCCGACCACTGGCGACAACATCGATGTACTGTGGAGACCTCACGCCCCACATGTTGAACAATTCGGCGCTACGCCCACCCGGCCTCCCGCATGCCCACTATACGCCTTCGCTCAAAGTCCGTCAACTGCACATACGGTTCACATCCACGCTGTCGCGGCATGCTACCAGTGTTAAAGACTGCGATGGAGCTCCTTATGCCACGGCAAACTGGCTGACACTGACGGCTGCGGTGCACAAATGCTGCGTAGCTAGCGCCATTCGACGGCCAACACCGCGGTTCCTGGTGTGTCCTCTGTGCCGTGCGTGTGATTATTGCTTGTACAGCCCTCTCGCAGTGTCCGGAGCAAGTATGGTGGGTCTGACACACCGGTGTCAATGTGTTCTTTTTTCCATTTCCAGGAGTGTATATGAATGTTGTACACAGCAAATCCAGTGTTTTGCATCCAGCGACTCCACGTGCTATGTCTTATTACACCTCAACTAGATACGATAAACTGGCGATTTTGATACAGGTAACTGCCGCGTAAGTGTCCCGAATGAGTAGTGTGAAGTATTGTGATTGTATAGCTAAGGTCATAATGTTGCACAATGTGTACCAATAAACGAGCAGCCTAATGTCAGCAGGGACGCCAGCAAGCAGGAGGAATTGTTGTTTTTGTCGTATGGGTAGTGTGGGCTACGTGAACAGCAGCATAGAAGATTCTGGAAGGAGCGGAGGTTAGGAGGAAAGCGCGTGATCGCGTGGTAAGCCCGTCATACGAGCCCATATAAGCTGCGCCACCGGCGGTACTGGATGATCTCAAGTCTGCCTTAGACGCTGGACCTGTGTTACTCTGCCGCTGGGACAGGGCTTAGTTTCTCACGCCACTTAGCTGCACAGGCTATATGCAGGATTGCTCAACATAGTCAACGTATGTTAGTGCCTCGTGTGATTCGACAGTAGTTTCCAATCCTACTTCGTTTCCCAGTCTTAGTTATTGTACAGAGTTCCTCGTCATTCCTTCATCGAGTTTCCTTATCTATAAATATTCCAGCTTGTATTGTCAGGTGCCAGGTCTACGAATTGGTCAAGCCACTTTACAACTGGAGATATTGTCAGCTCCTATCCCGATCCACTCGTAGCATCTTGTAACGCATAACTTTACAGTAACGCAGAAGCATTTCGAGCACTGTTTAGTGTACACACTTTATGGCAACTGCCAAACATTACAGTAAGAAACTAGTTTTAAAAAAATCATGTTGAATTCTAACTGTGGACGAGCTCTTAAGTGCCAGGCTGCTTATCATACAACGAAATTTGAAAGTAATACAGCCGTTCAAGTTTGATCAGTACCTTCAAATGTATCATATATATTACTACTCATCAATGTACATGCAATAATTATGTACATTTAAATACCGGTCTCCAATTAAAGTTTTCAGTAATATATCGTAATAGAATCCTTATGTCACTAACAGTTGCACTGAAAATTATATTCACGTTTACTGTTATGCACTTCTTAAAACAATTGTTACTTTCTTAGTAGCTACATACATTTTCTCGAAAATGCAATTACAACAACACATTCAGGGTGGCCAGAAACAGTAAGGCTGTACTGAGAAATAATTGTTAAGAAAAAATTCTATACGTTGCGCCTCTTCCGAGTTAAGTAATACTGAAGTTAGTCACTCAGACCGTTGCACTCGTGAATTCAAGCAGCCCTCAAGATACAATTAGGATCAGTTGTTTTTATAGTGTAGATGATGGCGCACGAGTTGCTCAGCCTTTGACCCGGGTTCGATCCTCACTATCAATACACGACAATTTTTCTATAGCTCTCTTGGCGACACCGTCTTCAATGTTAATTAACTCGGAAACGCTGATACGTATCGTTTTCTTTTTCTCAACAACTATTTCTCAGCACAATCTACACCGCAACACCATTTCAAGGCTTTCAGACTGTTCATGATTGCCATGTATATATGCATTATCTTCAGCCATACTTCTATTTAAAAAAAAACACATATTAAAATACCATAGAATACTGATTTTGAAGAAAATAGATAAGTTTTCAGTTCATGATATCATATAAAACAGTACTGTTAATCTCACAGATATATTTACATTTTGCTGTTTTAAAAACTATTGCCGTAAGTATTCGCTGGACAAATTGAAGTGCCCTGACAGGACATTATCATTTTTAAGTGCAACTATATGTTATTTTCAAACTTTCTTGCCCTTTAAATGGTATTGCATTCCAGAATACAGAGGGCAGAAGTAAATTATATCTCTCTCATTTTCTTTCCTTGTTTAGACGCATAAGGTACTTGCAACAAGTGCCATTACTTAAGGAGCTCATTAAGTCTGTTTTCGAAGTTGTTTAAGTGTGGCATTGTTGAAGTTCCCTTTCATAACTGCGTTGGAGATCTAATTTTTCTCTTCTTGCCGCAATGTATAAGCCAAACTTGTTGTTTAAGTGTGGCATTGTTGAAGTTTCCTTTCATAACTGCGTTGGAGATCTAATTTTTCTCTTCTTGCCGCAATGTATAAGACAAACTTTTGTTCGTCCACTGAAGAAGTCTTATCTTTTATTCAATTCTTACCTGAAGTTTATTCAATACTTACGTAAAGTTTGACTTGATCTTTAACGTCATTTCTTGTTGTTCTCTGTTCATAATGGTCGTGTCATGAACATTTTCCCCAAAAACCGGATAAAAATGCTTTACACTAATAACTAATGCTAACGGCTTCAAGTATGCATATTCTAAGCATGTGAATTTCATTATTGTTAAGGATATTAAGCATCTAAGACAACACGCTTTGAACCGGATAATCTAAAATAGCTTTTCAACGAAATGCTTTACTTAGGCTGTTCATTTAGTCGTCAACTTTACACGTTTGCTAATGTGTCACATTTATAGGTCAAGTTTGCAAATCTACCTACCTTGAACATAATTAATTACATAAGTTCTGGTGTGTATAAAATTTTCTAAATAATTAATTCGTTGAAGAACATATCACTAGGTAATGCTATCCTGAAACGAGGAAATGAGTGCATAAAACTTCCATGTACTGCAAATCGTGTGAGCCTATAAACAGCACGTCGACGGGAAGCGTTTGACTGTACATATGCGCACCCTAACGGTGAGATATACGTTTATGGCTGGCAATGGACGAGAAATTCGTTATTATTAAATTGTTAAAACGGTGTTCCTAATGAAAACTATGTAATGATGAAATACATATTTAATAAAAAATTATTTAATGTTGGTACTCATTAATAAATTGTATCGTGTTTCAATCATCAGAAATTTTTCGATAACGTATCAGGCGGCCTCATTAGTTGACAAATTTGAACAGCATTCACACAAACGATGGCGATAATACCAAACACTGTTTTATGAGCGCAGTCATTTACTATCGCCAAGTGTACTGTGTTATGTACGTAAGTCTTCACTCACAACTTTTCCACACCTTGTCAAGGAACAATGTACAGTGCAACTCATATGGTAGCTATGTGAGCTATACATCGCTTTTCTCTCCCCAATCACTTCCCCATTCTTTTGGAGTTATGCTCAGATCTGCACGAGCAAGAATCGATTAAGGACAGATACACACATCAGACTGTAACACGATTCAAGACTTCACAGGTAGAAGTTACTCTTTATTCTGCTTCAACAGATTTATTTTCTGGTTTTCACTTATGTTTTGCATTGAAGTTGAGGGAAAATAGTAGATTTATAGGAGTTACTTATTTATACAGTTTCACAACCATGATGCACAACAGGCGTATGCGCGTAACTGCTTTAGTGTTAGAAAAGTGTTTAAATATTAACGAGCTTCGTACTTTCATTTACGTTGAAATCTTCCGTTGCACCTGATTGATTTCTGTTTCTTTCACGATAATTCGAAATTACGGTAGAAAATGAACATTAACATAAAATGACATTCGTCAAAGTTTTCAAACAACAATGTCATACACAAATAGGCGTAATATGTTAATGTGCAAATTGCAAACTGAAATTCATCTCATGTAGTATAAGATCTACGGACAGAACTTTAATGGAGATTGATTACCTACAGAAGCAATCCTTTACATATGTAAATTCTACATCGTACAGCAGTGTTGATTTAGCGCTCAAATAACTTGTATCCCAATGAAACATTTCAGCGTGTTGAACTGTAGTACCCTATGGACCGTATGCAAGCGATAGCATGTGCGACCAATGCTTGTATGTTTCACAACGGTGCGCACAGAAACGGGAATTTTTCGGGACTCATACCACGGGTTCTACAGCTGACAGAAAGGGAGGGCAAGTGTTCTGAATAGTCCTTAGGCGACGGACTATTCGTATATCCATTAGAAGGATCGTCTTACTGTAAGTGTCCCACGCCACAATACAGGGTCAAACTTTGAAAACCCCGCACTTCTTCCAGCTTAGGCAAATGTGGCAAATCGGTTAAAGCTTTTTACATTAGATATGGCCCACGGTTGCGCTTTAAGGAAATCACGGACGCACCATTTAGTTCATGGGCGGTTCCTGAGAAAACCCGAAAAAAGTTTTTCACCATTTTTTGCTGTCAGCAGCGGATTCCAAATAAATAACCTTAGCAGATTCCTCATATTTTGACGGTATATTGTCTAGGAATCTATCTAGAAATACCTTCTTTGCGTTTTCAAAAAATCTTTGTCCGATGTCTTCGAGTACCAAAACTGAGCCGCTGATTGAAGATAGCTATGAACAGCAAATGTCTGAAATTTTTACGATATATTCCTAACATCTCAATGTCCAACAGCACTGAAAGTTTTTTTGATAACTTTATGCGTTTCGTGAGATACAGAGGTACAGAGGTACAAAGTTATCTTACTTATACGTGTAAAATACGCATGTAAAATCAATACGTGAGGACGAATCCAGGTTTATAAAGTGACGTAGCACGACGAAATATGCTGTAAAGTGCCTCGGTTGTCATCAAAAGGATTCTGCGAACGCCTTGTTGTGGTACTGAGCAACACGTAAAGTTCGATTTAAGGCTTTCTCGGCACACAGGGTGTTTCAGTAATTGCGTTTGCCTCTGTAAGTAATAGGCGACGTAAGTATTTAATGCGGTAGGTCGCCATAAGAAAGTTACACTGTCTGCGGAGCTATGAACGTAGTTTATTGTGTTATTATCGAAAGAGTTGCAGCAAAAAGATACCACTCTTTAAATGGGACAATAGTTGTTTCTGTCATGCACAGGAACCAGTAACACCAGCTGTGTACACATCAATTTAAATTACATTCCTATCGCTTTTAGTTTGGAAGCTACAACCCTTCAAAGTTTCAGGAGCAGATACCACACACTGTACATAATACATGGCTGTGTGGTGGGTGATGGATGTTATGGTGGTGGGTAACTGATTTAAATGAGATATTCAAATGTGTGTGCATGTTCCAGAATGCACAATACTATGTGCCTTCTAAAGGATCTGCGGACGAGATGTAACATCGCCGCTGTCACGGGCAACATGCGTCCTCGATGCGCCGTTTTAGATCATTTGAGGATGTGGGCTCAGTGACATTAACACGATCCTTTAGATATCCCCACAAAAAGAAATCTAATGGTGTTAAATCGGGCGACCTTGCGGGCTATGAATGAGGACCGTGGCGCCCCAACCACCTTCCTGCAAACCTGTTGTTTAGTTCTTCCACAACAGCACGGGCAGAATTGGCTTGGTGAGCATCGTACTGCACAAACATACGGACTCTCGTGTGCAGCCACACCTGTTCAAGGAGACCACCCAAACTGCCGACTAGAAATGCGCGATATAACTCACCTGTCAGTGCACCTGGGAAGTAGTGTGGACCGATGATTCCGTCCCCAAGGATTCCACACCATACATTAATAGACCACCTACGTCGACGATCGACAGGTCGTGCCCACCGAGGATTGTCTACGGTCCACGTGCACGTTATGGTGAGTCACTGCACCATAATTAGTGAAGGTGGACTCATCAGAGAACATAACACATTGTAAAGACTGCAGCGTGAAATTACGCATGGCCCATTCACAGAATGTAACTCTCACACGGAAATCGTTCCCATGCAGCTCCTGGGCGGTACGGGTGAAACCTATGGCCGTGTTCTATATGCCTCACAGATTTGAGTCTGACACCAGCGACTGCAGCAACGGCTCTTAAGCTGACATGAGGATCATGGTGTACGGCAGCTAAGACAAACACCTTCAACTCTTCACTACTTGCAGTTCTTCATCTGTTACTGCGGGGCATTATCAAGCTGCCTGTTCCCCAAACCGATGTTCGGCACGTAAGAACGTAATGGCTACCGGAGCTCTTCGCCTAGGATACCTCACAGCGTACGCCATGGCTGCTTCAGTGGCATCGTGTCGGCACTCGCCTAGCATCAGCACCATGTCAACGTACTCGTTGTTCGCGTATGCCATCTTTATGTGATGTCAGTAACTGCGGAATATTGAGCCCCGTTTGTTTGTGTCGCTTGAACTGTCGGGTACACGACCGTGTGCGGTGACAGTCGGCAGTCTAAAAGCGCATCGAGGAAGCTTCTCGCTCCGTGACATCTCGGCCGCTCCACATTTAGAAGGCGCATTGCGTTATGCGCAGCGTGTGTGGTATCTGCCCTTAAACTTTGAAGGGTTGTAGCTCCGAAACTAAAGGTGATAGGAAAATAATTTAAATTGATGTATACACAGCTGGTGTTACTGATTGCAGAGCATGATAGAAACAACTATTGTTCCATTTACAAATTGCATCTTTTCGCTGTAACTCTTTGGATAATAATACAAGAGACTATGTTCATAGCTCCGCAGACAGTGTAACGTTTATTATGGTGACCTACCGCAATAAATATTTCCGTCGCCTATTACTTACAGACGCAAACATATTTAGTGAAACACCCTGTATATGCTGTTTGAAGGGTTCTCTGGAGTCCAGCCGGATACGATCGTCGAATGCCCACGATATTTCGGCGAATAACCGTTCCGCGATCATCAAATTGTGTTGATGTAATGGTCTATCTTCTCTCTGCCACTAGTAATTATCGCTCGTAGGTCCAGGTGCAATTTCGTGCGCCGACGACGCATGGTGTGTCCGGTGGTGGGGAAAGCGAAGGCTGCCGTAGGTGGTTTGGGGGGGGGGGGGGGTTGGGGCGCTGTACCTCTTCGGCAGTTGGTATCCAGGCCTTACTCAGCTGGCCAGGCCTTACTCAGCTGGTAACCAGCCTCTTTGAAGATGGAGTTCCAGCAGTTGTATGCTGTCATGATTCGCTGTGTGTCCAGTTTTTATGCAATGTTCTGCTACGGCAGTTTGCCTTTGTTGGCTTACGCAGGTGTAACGTTGGTGTTCTTTGAATCGATCTTCCAGCGTACGAACTGTTTGGTGGATAAAGGATTTGTCACAGCCGCAAGGAATTTTGTTCTGGTCCAGTTTCTTGACGTCTTACCCTGCAATCTCTTGTTGCCACAATAGTCTCGACATTTTGGACGGCACGTTACCTGGCGTTACTAGCTTTTGCAGGGAACATGTCGTCCAAAATAGGGAGGCTATCGAGGCAACACAAGACCGACACAGTATCTGGCACAACAGTATCTCAATATCTTTATAACTACAGAAGTTAATATTTCACAGTGGATAAGCACTTACACAATGAGCCTCTGAATTAACAAGTTTTACTCACTTCATGTAGTTTCAAAAAACGGTATCTTAGATGATACCTTTGCGCTACAACCACCATCTCTGAAAGCTACATATCTCTATTTACTTTATTTCTCGATTAATTACGTCTTTTATATTTTTTAATTGCGCAACTGTTTGCGACAACAGCAAATGAACACAGCATCAACACCTCATATTTTGTCTATTTATTTAATGAATTGTTTACTATTTTGCAGTGTCTTTATTCAGATGTTGATTGCAAATGCTACTTAAAACGGGGCTAACTCAAAAGTGGTCAATCGCGTGTGTTAGCGGATACAACTGGAAAGAGAACCAAAACACCCTTCGCTCTTCAGCCAATGTAGAAGCATACAGTTGCAGAAAACTATGGCAGTCAAGTGGGAGATTGGACATCAATATGAAGAGCTCAAGGAAGCGATTCTGGGCACTTCTACGCGTGCTCTGACAGGAGGCAGAACTGCTTGTGGTAATGAGTGGTATTCGGTTGTGGAGGTGACTGATTCTGGGTGATGAACGACAGCTACAGTAGTCCAACTTTTGAAGGGGCTTTTTGTTTCCAGACGGCTGAATGTGCTACAGAGTTGGGCTGTAACTTTTTCCGCTTGATTTACAGAACTGAGAACAGACAGAGTATGAGTTACTATTCATTGTGGACCATATGTTGAACTCAGAACTGTTTTGTGCCTTTCTATGTTTCTTGTATCGTCATTAGGAAATAGAATTCATTTTTGCGAGTCTTTGATGACCTTAATTTGGGGATTTTGCTACAATTCTCGTTATGCTTTCAACGTAACTTTACTGCGTCTGATAAGGGTATTTTCTCTTTCTGTCTGTATTTTAAATGCATATCGTAGAACTACTTCCTGTTTATTTGACATATCCTTCCATGAATAAACATTACTCAGCATAATTCTCTGTTGTCTGCATAAATTACAGACGTTAAAATAGAACACTTTTTATTGAGCTACTAATTTATCTTTTATTTTGTATTTATGTGTATTTGATTAACTCGCAATTCTAGCCAACGCATAAAATATTTGACTAAAGGATCGCAGCTGCAGGTTACTATATGGAGCGAATTATCTGTGGGGCATGAAAGCAGACGAGTGCGGCTCGCCTCTATGACTATTTCGAGCTACTCTTTTTGAACAGAGCCGTGCATTATAAGTATAAATTACATATAACAAAAGGTAATCACTCTACTGGTTTGCTCGTATGGTACGCTGTTTGGAAGAGCAATTTCTAAACTTTAACTGTTGGGTACTGTCAAAATTGGGGTTTCCGACTGTAATTCTAACGCAGCAATATTCTGTGATCCAGGTCCCAAATCTGTCAGTTTGCGTGGGGGCTAAGGTGGAGAAAATTAAATCATCTGTTAAAGGGATGGCTGAATCAAAACTAGCAGCTATAAACGCAGACGTAGGCAAAATGTCTGAGGAAACACCACAGTCGACACAGTGGAGAAAGACTTCGGGGACAAGTTGTAAAAGATGTATAACCAACTGGGCGGCAAGGTAAAGTTTTGCGTGCTCAGCCAAAATGCGCTTGAAAATGTGACCACCAAATCTATTAATAATTTTTATGACAAAGTGGTAGTATGTGAAAAAGAGTTGGTGAACATAGATAACAGTTGAAAGTAGAGATCGATGAAGAATATTTGCTCTGAAAACAGCAGATTAAAGACATGAGAACAAAATTAAATTATTTGGCGGTGGATCAGGCTGCTACTGTGATAAAAGTTCTTGATTTTCTTCCTACGTGCACAGATAATTTTGTGAGAAGAGTGTCAGACGAGGCAAAAGTTAAACTGGTTAAAAGACACCTCGAGGACAATGAACAATTATTAGCAAATTAATGAGTGCTTCATTTACTACCTATAAGATGAAGATGTTTGGTTTGTGTGGCTCTGAACTGTGCGGTCATCAGCACCCGTACAAACTTGCAATTTTTACGCGGGCCACTTTTTTTACACAGTGATGATGATAATGAAATGATGAGGGCAACAGAAACACCCAGTCCCCGGGCAGAGAAGATCCCTAGCCCAGCCGGTAATGGAACCCAAGACTCTGTGATCCAGAAGCAGCAACGCTAGCCACTAAACCACGAGCTGAGGACTACTTATAAGATGTTTGAGAGTTACTTCCTGAAAAAATTCTGTAGTGAAGCGAAACAAATGCGACTTCAGAATCAGTTCATAATCAGATCAAGTTTCAACCACAGAAGTGGGTCGATGCATGATTTTTGTGTGCTTGGCTTGCTAATTTACCGCGTATAAAACGTCCGCTGGGAGTGTTGACGGAAATTACGACCCTCAATATTTACAATGGGATGATGTCCAATTTCGGACAAATTCAATCGACAAATTTGTAGATTTTATTGAGAAACTTGAACAGGCATTGAAATTAAAGTCATATAAGTGGAACAGAATACAGGGAAATGGGCACCAGAATGGTTCTATAATAATCACTAAAATAGTTGTCACCGTAACAGTAATTTTCAGAGTGAAATTGGAAACGAGAAAATTTCATAACGGGAATCAAAATCAGGAACGAATATTTGAGGGGCAGGAGACTCACGAAATGCAATGAAGTGGGTAAATTAGAGACTGCTTCATCTAAGGTCCGGAGAAGGCGAAGTATCCGCGCGTTGAAAAGTCATGTTATTTTAAAACTTCTTAGTGTCAGAAATTCGGCAAATAAGCTTCAAATGTGGAAGGTGGAGGTTATAACACATAAGAATTAGTGAAGAATACTAAAAGGTATCAGATAGATTATATAATGATAAGACAGAGATTTAGGAACCAGGTTTAAAATTGTAAGACATTTCCAGGGGCAGATGTTGACTCTGACCACAATTATTGGCTATGAACTGTAGATTAAAACTGAAGAAACTGCAAAAAGGTGGGGATTTAAGGAGATGGGACCTGGATAAACTGACTAAACCAGAGGTTGTACAGAGTTTCAGGGAGAGCATAAGGGAACAATTGACATAAATGGGGGAAAGAAATACAGTAAAAGAAGAGTGAGTAGCTTTGAGGGATGAAATAGTGTAGGCAGCAGAGGATCAAATAGGTAAAAACACGAGGGCTAGTAGAAACCCTTGGGCAACAGAAGAAATATTGAATGTAATTGATGAACGGAGAAAATATAAAAATGCAGTAAATGAAGCAGGCAAAAAGGAATACCAACGTCTCAAAAATGATATCGACAGGAAGCGAAAAATGGCTAAGCAGGGATGGCTAGAGGACAAATGTAAGGATGTAGAGGCTTATCTCACTAGGGGTAAGATAGATACTGCCTACAGGAAAATTAAAGAGACCTTTGGAGAAAGGAGAACCACTTGCCTGAATATCAAGAGCTTTAATGGAAACCCAGTTCTAAGCAAAGAAGGGAAAGCGGAAATGTGGAAGGAGTATATAGAGGGTCTATACAAGGGCGATGTACTTGAGGACAAAATTATGGAAATGGAAGAGGATGTAGATGAAGATGAAATGTTAGATATGATACTGCGTGAAGAGTTTGACAGAGCACTGAAAGACCTGAGTAGAAACAAGGCCCCGGAGTAGACAATATCCCATTAGAACTACTGACAGCCTTGGGAGAGCCAGTCCTGACAAATCTCTACCATCTGGTTAGCAAGATGTATGAGACAGGCGAAATAACCTCAGAATTCAAGAAGAATATAATAATTCCAATCCCAAAGAAATCAAGTGTTGACAGATGTGAAAATTACCGAACTATCAGTTTAATAAGTCACAGCTGCAAAATACTAACGCGAATTCTTTACAGACGAATGGAACAACTGATAGAAGCCGACCTCGGGGAGGATCAGTTTGGATTCCGTAGAAATGTTGGAACACGTGAGGCAATACTGACCCTACGACTTATCTTAGAAGAAAGATTAAGGAAAGGCAAACCTACGTTTCTAGCATTTGTAGACTTAGAGAAAGCTTTTGACAATGTTGATTGGAACACTCTCTTTCAAATTCTAAAGGTGTCAGGGGTAAAATACAGGGAGCGAGAGGCTATTTACAATTTGTACAGAAAGCAGATGGCAGTTATAAGAGTCGAGGGGTATGAAAGGGAAGTAGTGATTGGGAAGGGAGTGAGACTGGGTTGTAGCCTATCCCCGATATTATTCAATCTGTATATTGAGCAAGCAAGAAAGGAAACAAAAGAAAAGTTCGGAGTAGGTATAAAAATACATGGAGAAGAAATAAAAACTTTGAGGTTCGCCGATGACATTGTAATCCTGTCAGACACAGCAAAGGACTTGGAAGAGCAGCTGAACGGATTGGTCAGTGTCTTGAAAGGAGATTATAAGATGAACATCAACAAAAGTTAAACGAGGATAATGGAATGTAGTAAAATTAAGTCAGGTGATGCTGAGGGAATTAGATTAGGAAATGAGAAACTTAAAGTAGTAAAGGAGTTTTGCTATTTGGGGAGCAAAATAACTGATGATGGTCTAAGTAGAGAGGATATAAAATGTTGACTGGCAATGGTAAGGCTTTCTCTTTCATTCCATTCCACCAGTCCATATTCGCTTACTACTTTCCCTTCTCTTCCTTTTCCTACTATCTAACCCTTCTCCCCATGACTATTGGCTACCTACAATAATTCGGTAACTGTTTGGGGAGCAAAATAACTGATGATGGTCGAAGTAGAGAGGATATAAAATATAGACTGACAATGGCAAGGAAAGCGTTTCTGAAGAAGAGAAATTTGTTAACATCGAGGATAGATTTAAGTGTCAGGAAGTCGTATCTGAAAGTATTTGTATGGAGTGTAGCCATGTAAGGAAGTGAAACGTGGACTATAAATAGTTTAGACAAGAAGAAAATAGAAGCTTTCGAAATGTGGTGCTACAGAAGAATTCTGAAGTTTGGATGGGTAGATCACATAACTAAAGAGGAGGTATTGAATAAAATTGAGGAGAAGAGGAGCTTGTGGCGCAACTTAACTAGAAGAAGGGATCGGTTGGTAGGACATGTTCTGAGGCATCAAGGGATCACCAATTTAGTAATGGAGGGCAGCGTGGAGGGTAAAAATCGCAGAGGGAGACCAAGAGATGAATACACTGAGCAGATTTAGAAGGATGTAGATTGCAGTAGGTACTGGGAGATGAAGCAGCTTGCACAGGATAGAGTAGCATCGAGAGCTGCATCAAACCAGTCTCAGGACTGAAGACCGCAACAACAACAACAACAATGTTGCTCATAGAAGCTTATCCGCGTTCCTATTTTTCTACTTATTATGGATCCTACTCCTGATTACCCCTAGTTGATTTTGTATTTATAGCCCTGGATTCACCTGACCAGAAGTCCCGTTCCTACTGCCACCTAACTTCACTAATTTCCACTATATCCGACCTCAACATATTCATTTCGTTTTTTAAATTTTCTAACCCACCTGCTCGATTAAGTGGTCTGACATTCCATGCTCCCATTCGATCCATGATAACGACATCCTCCTGAGTAGTCCTCGTCAGGAGATCCGAATGGGGGCACTTTTACCTCCGGAATATTTTACCCGAGGTTATGCCATCATTATTTAACTATACAGTAGAGCTGCATTCCCCTCGGGAAAAATTACGGTTTTAGGTCCCCTTGCTTTCAGCCGTTCGCAGTCCCAACACAGCAAGGCCGTTTTGGTTGATGTTGCAAGGTCGGATCAGTCAATGATCCGGTTTGTTGGCCCTGCAACTACTGAAAAGGCTGTTGCCCCTCTTCAGGAACCACACGTTTGTCTGATGCTTTAAAAGATACCCCTTCAATGTGGTTGCACCTACGGTACGGCTATCTGTGTGTGTTTGTCCTTAGGATAATTTAGGTTAAGTAGTGTGTACGCTTAGGGATTGATGACCTTAGTATTTAAGTCCCATAAGATTTCACACACATTTGAACATTTTTTGTGAACATTTTTTTGTATCGACGGAAGTATTTGAGGTTATTTGTGAAGGCGGCGTAGCAGTAGGAACGTCATCTGATGATGAATTTTATTATGAATCCGTGAATGTGGGTGATTTAGTGTTAAAGGGAGAGGATAGATGTATTAGATGCTGAAGCTGAAGCCGAAACTACTCGGTGGAATGAATTCGTGCATTTGTTTATGTTGATGGAAATTAACCAATGGCTCTAGATGAAAGCATGAATTATGAGTGGATGTGGAAGGATGAATGTGAAAGCAATGTTTTAGGTAATGGATCAGAATACAAAGTGTCAGAGGATTTTGAGAGGAGAGAAAATGTTATTGAGGCAGAGATAGTTTCGAATTTGGCGGAATTCAGGTGCACTATGAGTTATAATGTTCAGCGATGCGACAACAGCAGTTTATAAGGTGTATAGATAGACGTCGACAGAGTTATTGGTGTCGTTTTTTATAAGATTCCAATGGATGTAATGGACATTTTAAATTAGGAGTTTTATGAGTTATTGCCGGAAGTTAATGGAGTTAATAGTGATAACGTTTGTGATGATTTGACGGAAATAAGTGAAGATTTGTTTGAGAGAGGCGAAATTTTAAGTTGTGTGGTTAGTCGTGTGAATGTGTCAGCTACTTATATCGTTAATTTGGAGTAAGCCAACAGTATATTTGATGCTTACGAGGATGGCGAAACGACTGGTTTGGAGGGTGATTTAAATCCTTCACATGAGTAGGAGGTATATCTGGAGATTCTAGGATTGCATAATGAGATTCAGCGTTATTCTGAAATTATAAAGTTTATCATAAATATGGAACATAAAGGAAGGAAAGTTGAAAATGATGTTTCGAGTGAACAGTGTTTAGAGAGGGGTGAAATTAATGATTTGCACCCAGTAAGCGAAGGGATGGATGTTAATGAAGAAATAAACTGTGATTCTCTCGAAAGAAAAATGCTGTTCACCGGTAGTTACGAATTGTGTCGTTAATTGTAAAACTCCGATGGTGAACGAAGAAAGGGTGCTCGAATTTTAGCAGATGAAAAAACGCAAAAAATGTGAGATTCAGAAGATAGTCAGACCGGCAAGATAAATGTTACAAGAGGCAAACGTACCGGAATTGTACCTGTGAATGAAAATCGTTGCTTGTATTACTATAGGTGTGTGTATGTGTAATTTTCATATGTAGTTCATAAGAATTTTGAGGTATTATTATTCATGTTTTGTAAAATGTTGAATTTGGTTATTTTAAGATGTATGTGCTGAAGTATAGAAACAAAACTTAACACAAGGAGAGTGTAGATATTAGTGACACAAATCTTGTGGCGAGAAGGTTGACAGAATGTAATTAATCTCTTCATTTACGAAGGAGTGATATATATATATATATATATCCTATTGTATGTAACGTTTGGCGGTAGATCTCCAGGAGTCATTAAAATGTGTTTCTTGTAGTATTTTGGAAGGGTCCCTCGTATAATATGTTTACTTTACCTGTAATTATTGTTCGCACAATATTTGGTGCGTCGAGTTCAACATATATATTTAAAATTTTAACTGCTTATGGGAGTAAAGCATGTAATTACGTGCAAAGTTTGAGGCTATATTTCATTGAGTAATTCTATAATGTATGTGTTTTGGAAGGGTTTTTAAACAGATTCATGCAGGAAAAATTCTAAGGATAATGGTATTTTAGTGCAAATATGAGTGAACATTTGCTAAATTTATGATCCGTCTATCGACTGAGTTGAAAATGAAAGTTAAATGAGTGATTTATGAACGGAGTATTATTAGTTTTAAACGTTAGGATTAGATGAGGAAACTAGTAGAGAGATGATAAATATTAATTACTGTATTATGTCGACCACGTTTTAAAGCGCGAAATACGTGTTTCATAGAGCTAACATGGACAGTGTTTGAAATGTGGAGTTCACTCAAATGTGTTTTGCCTATGCGATAAATCAGTTTTGGCTTGATGTCCTGTTTGTGAATGGAGAGGATTCGGGAAGTCGTATGATTACTGTAAATAAACCACGTATTTCGACTGCTATCTTCCTTCAGCAATAACGGTGACTGACGATTGAAGCATATTTCGGCGCAGTACATGTCCAAGGGCTTCATGAATTTCAGAAGAGGCGGATGGACAGGGATCTATCCAAACTTAGATGCAAGAGAACCAATCATGTGCTGCATCTGTGAATGTGAACTGCTGCGATGTAGTGGTCAAAGGAAAACGTGCTATCAACTAGGCGCAAAAGCTTTAAAATTATTTAAATTTATATATTTGTTCTGGCTTTTACTTAATATGCCATAGTTTTATGATCTGTGTTACATTTGGAAAATTTAAGCTGACAGCATGACATATTCTAGGAAGTATGTGCTGTTTCCTACACCACCACAAATATACTTGCTCTGTTGTTCTGACTTGCAAGTAGGGTATTCCATTTATTATGTTATGTATGTATTTATTATATTATGTATGTATTTATTATGTTATGTATGTCAAAACTGATGCGACTTAATGTTTCAAGTTATGAGGCTAATGTGCCACATTAAGTGAAGGTGTGTAACGTTACTCATGTATAGGCGAGCTAAACGGCCACCTAGAATTGGTGCGGGGTAAGACGATTTGTTGTACTGCTAAACACCAGTGGGCTCTGGTCTCAGAGCGCGTTGCGGCAGTTCCGACGTCCGGTTTGATATCCAGTACGAGCGAGTCCAGGAACAAAGACTAGCAGCATCGCCGGAAATGCGGAAAATACCAGTTCTGGGAATTTTAATAGCTGTCGCTGACTTGGTCTCTGTGCAGGAGAAAATGGCCAAAAACATGGAGGAGTGCCAGACAAGCTTAAAGATGGAATCTTACAGCTCTTGGTGAGTCTAAAATATTCACTGTCAAACATGAATGCATATTTGAATACGTGTGTGATATACACAGTCAAACATGAATGCATATTTGAATACGTCTGTGATCTCGGAAAAGTGAGGCACATCCAATTGCATAGCAATTTTTCAGTATTTTTAAAACTGAAGAAGTTAATATTTAACAGGAATAAATATTTACACAATGAACCTATGAACTAACAACTTTTAATCGCTTCATTCGATTTCAACAAACTGAATGTCCTATGATAGCGTTGCACTGTAGCCATCATATCTGAAAGCAACGCATCAGTATCCATTTTTTCCCTTGATTGATTACACTTTTTATATCTTCTTTGCTATGCAAATGTTTGTGAGATGATCGTATTCGCCACATTTACACAGAAAATGAGCACAGAATCAGTACCTCACATTTTCTCATACCTGTTATGATGTATCATGCAGCGTAACTTGCTGTGACAGTGCGAGAGAGAGACAAAGATATTGTTTATTACTCTGTGGCGGTCAGCGCTCACATAATTATTCTTAGGATATAGTTTTTTTTTTTTTGTTCTTGTTAAGAGTAATTTTGAGGGAGGAGAGCCATTCTTGTGATGTAAATTCGACGCCATTGCGAGTTTGTGATTCATATTGTAAAATATAAGTGCATATGGAAGGAAATCAGTTAATAGAACAATAAAAATATTGTTCATATCAAGAAGGTACGTCTTATTATACACCCAGCGATATACTACTATTGTGATCTACTAATATCCCACGGCTGAGAACAGTTCCGACGGGAGCGTTCAGTTCTAGTGAAATAGTTCGATGATTTCTTCGGAAAAGAAGTCACTTCATGGATCATTCAAATCCACAATAGTAACTGGACATTTCTCAGAACTGAAAGCAATCTGATTGCTATGCAACAGAGCCCCGAAGAATATTTCTCCGTACTTTGGTTACCACTTTCAGCTCAACACGGTATCTGCAGCATCTGGAGCAGATTTCTACAACAGCGGAAGAGTGTAATCGCTATCAGTTTCACACACCGCCCTGTGTACGCTGTATGTATTTACCCACAACAGTGAACAAACAGTTACTCACACACATAGAAGTCAATACTAGGTGGTGTGGAGAACCATTTCAGTATAAAGGCCCTGTAGAGCTAAATAGTAATTAGCCTAGTAATAAAAGGAGTCATTATAAATGTCTACCGTTAGACAGGACACGATCCTGATACAACACTCATAGTGAACATGAAATATAACCATGTTAGTAATTTAGTAATTAATGTTTCATTGTGTGTATATATGTCTAGTTTTATAGAGTAACTGCATTATGGTCCTTTGTATGTTTCATGCTAACTGAACGTGCGGGAGTATCTTGTGAAGAGAACGAGTACGCCGTCCCAGCAGCCGAGCAGAAACTTCTAAAAGGCCAGAACATTTGAATTACTAGCTTTCTTGAGCATTTATGCATTTAGTTACCTTTCAGCTATTAATTTTCTAAGTATAAATAGTGTTGCTATATTACTTTTACTAGAATTCCTGTATTTCAGTAGATATAGTAAGACAATATTTTATGTGTTATCTATGTACTGTGTTTGTGTCACATTGTAAAGTGTACATTGACAGCATTAGGACATTAACGTTTTTTTGCGTGTGTAAAAGTTCAATAGTCACTTTTGTAGGACTTATTTAGAGGAGAAACTGTCAATTGCTCATTTACATGGTGGTAACTAGATCTATGTTCAAAGGCAATAAACAAGCACGCATCACAATGCCACAAAATGAATTAAATAGTGTGAATGCATCGTCAACTAGTGCCATAGAATTTAATACCGCCGTAGTTAGCGATATGTCGATTACGGCTGAGCAACCAGCAATAATTAATGCGCTCACGCCGTCGACACAAACGGTTGCTAGTTCCGACATTCATATGTCGAAAGAAGTCCAGAGAAATATGCAGCAACCAACAAACAACATGAATTTTATTTCTGACACAGACGCGTGCGAAAACGAAATGACTGTACCGAAAATTGTGTCGGTACAATCCTCATTAAGCCCAGTGCAATCGCCAATTGCTGAGAATACCGATTTGTTATCCCAGCTGATGTCAAGTTTGACTGTCATAACACAAGGGATTAAGGCATTGGAAACATCGCAATCTAATTTTGCAAACGACATGAATCGTAGATTCCAAGTATTGGAGAGTGCGCAATTTAATTTGGCTCAGGAGCAATCTAATAAACTAAAAGAAATAAATGATAAGATTACTGAAAAATTCCAGAGTTTGGAAACAAAGCAGAGTCACTTGATTACCAGTCAGGCACAACTCATAGTTACACAAGAACAACAGTATCAGGAATTAACAAACAAATACAAAGACATCTTATGTCGTCAAGATACACTAAATCATCAAGTGCAGGAAGTTATTCATGTACAGAACACTATTGCGCAAGACGTGAATACAATTAAGCACGATAACGAGCAAGCTGTCATTGAGCTTACTCGGAGGATAGACACTCTCAGTCTCGAAGGCGAGAAACACATAGAGAAACTTTTCAATGAACATAAGATCGCATTCTCTAAGGACATTGAAGATTGGGCGAAAGAGCAAACCGAGACAGTGCGAAATTATGTTGACAAAACCTTGAAAGAAACGGTTTCTAACGTGCAAGTTAACAACGAAGCTGCACAAGAACAACTTAAGGTAGAAGTTAAAGAGATTAAGGAGAATATAGGAGATGAATTTCCTGCTTGGAAAGCAAAGATAGAAAATACATTAAAAGCATGCCAGCAAGGTCTAGTTAATACTAGAGGGGCACATACTACTTGCAGTTTATCAAAGGCAGACATTATTCCTGATGAAACCAGTGAAACCGAATCCATGCAACAATATCCATGTATTGGTGCATATTTACGTAATCAACCAGAAACAGATGATCGAGATTATCATTCGCCACGAAGTAGCCACCAGAATACACCTGTGACCATGAATGAAGAAAAAATGCTTAAATATCGTCAATTCCAGATATTTATTCCCGAAAGGAAGTCTATCAATCCCGTGGTATTTATCAAGCAATTTAAAGGGATATTGCCGCAAATGTGGACTGAGCAACAAAAAATTATGTACGTTGCAGGATTCATACATGGAGATGGATCGATGTGGGCGTCAGAAGCATCCGATTGGTGTCAAGATTGTGACCAATTTGAACGCGCTTTCTTGCACAAATACTGGAATAAGGGAGTACAAGAAAGACTACGTAAGGAAGTTTTTGACCCACAACCTTTTTCTTTCAAAAATGGATCTTTAAGAAAGTATTTCGAGAAGTATATAAATAAAAGTAAATACTGGAATGAACCAATCCCGACGCAGGATGTCATTCGAATATTAAAGGGCAAACTTCCACTTGAAGTTAAGGAAAAACTTCTACATGTGCCTGAACAACATGTGGAAGATTTTCTAGCCACATTGGATTCAATAGACATTCTGTTCGAAGAATCACGTGTGCGCTATAACCAGCCAAGTTACCAACCTAACAAATATAATAGTAACAACAAACAGTATGGAAACAAACCTTTTGCACACAATTCACCAAACCCACAGGTGAATTATTTCCAGAAAAACGTGAAATTTGGTAACGAAAATCCCGACCAGTGTAATCATGACCAACAATGTGAACAAACATATAAACGGAAATGGAGGAAGAATAATAAGAAGAGGAAAGGATACTATCAAGAAGGGAATTATCAGCAAAAACGCCGATATCAGCAACCAACCCAAGAATATCACAACCAACCACAAACTTCAGGTTGGATACCAAATGATAATGCAAATGAATGGAGAAATCAACCACCAATAATAACCGACGTAACGGAGCAGAGATCTACTAATAATGGACGATCGTCAAACTAAACTCGACTGTCAGAAGCCCCGACGGTGCAGTCGAGGAAGTTTTCAGGGGCGAAAATTCAAGCGTCAATTTCTTTCGGTACAATGATGGCAAATTATTAATAGAAGAACTTCAGAAAGATATGATGCCTTGTCAAGAGGAACATATCACTGAACCTGTTGCGAAAATTCAGGCGGCAATTGAAGGCATTACTGTGCAAGTTACTTTAGATACAGGAGCAGCAGTAAATGTCGTTTCTGAGAAGTTATTTCAAAGAATACTCCAGAAAGCAAATCCACCGGTTTTTCCTGTTCAATGTTGTAGAATTGTAGGTCCTACTGGTCATAAGTCTTCTCAGGTTAAAGTGCAGACTCAACTCCAGTTAGATATAGGAAATGTAGCTATAAATTGCACGTTCCTTGTAATAGAAAAATTGGTTGAGGACTGTATCCTGGGTATAGATGAATTTAGAGAGAGAAATTGGCATATCGATTTTTCTCTAGGCCGTGCCAGTTTTACAATAATGGATCAGAAACATCAAGTGAATCTTCTCAGGGAATATAGTACCCATGGAAAGTATTGTCAGGGACGAAAGCTGCAAATAAAGTGGATACATAGCAAACCTGTACGGTATTACCAAATTAATTACTTGCAACCAGTTTTAAACCCTGAAGATACGGTATATGAAAAGGTACAAGAACCTGAATATTTGCAACAACACCAAAGAAAGCAATTATATGATCTTCTACAGGAATATCATGAAGTCTTTCAAGAAAGACCTGGTGTAATCAAGGGATACACATGTCATTTAGATGTGATACCACACCAAGTTTTCTGCCGTATTTCTTATCCAGTACCGTGGCACCAACGAAAGGCAGTTGATGCGGAAATCCACCAGATGCTTGAATGGGATCTGATCGAACCTTCGACGAGTCCATACTGTAGTCCGATTCATGTTGTCTCGAAAAAGGGAGGAAAAGTTCGTCTCGTGCTAGACGCACGGCAGATAAATAAGATTATCGTGCCCGTGCGAACTCATCCGGAAAATATCGATGAGCTAATTCAAAAGTTCGAGGGGATGAAATACTTAACAAATATTGCTTTGAGAAGTTCATTTTGGCAGGTGGCTCTAGACGAACCATCAAAAAAGTACACCGCATTTGTACATGCAGGTAGAAGCTATCAATTTAAGGTTTTACCTTTCGGGTTAAACGTGAGCTCAGGAGTTTTTATAAATGCTCTAGATTATGCATTGGGACCTGCACTTCGAAGCAATTTAACTTTGTTTGTGGACGACATGCTCATAGCTACGACCACATGGGAGGAGCACGTTGATTTATTGAGAAGAGTGTTAGAACGTTTCAAGGAAGCAGGCATAACCGCAAATCTGCAAAAGTCCCACTTTGCTCGAGATAAAATCAAATTTTTGGGTCATCTTATAAATGGAAAAGGCATCTTACCGGACTCCGAGAAACTAAAGGCAATCAAAAACTTTCCACTTCCAACAACAAAAAAGCAGTTAAAGGGCTTCCTCGGAGTAGTCTCTTTCTTCAGGCGTTTCATTCACGACCACTCTATTAACGCAGAACCGTTGTACAGCTTGTTGCGCAAAAATAGTCCGTGGGTGTGGACGCAACAATGTCAGAATGCATTTGAAGCAATAAAACATGCCTTAGTCAATTCACAAATATTATATCATCCAGATATGAGCCAAGAATTCGGTTTAATGGCAGATGCTTCGGAAATTGGAATAGGTTCATGCCTCTTCCAAGTAAGGATGATAGACAGAAAATCAACTTTCTGTCCAATAGCCTTTGCTAGCCGACTCTTAACTGCTTGTGAAAGAACATATACGACTACCGAAAGGGAAGCATTGGCCGTAGTCTGGTCATTTAAGAAATTTTACTATTACTTATATGGAGCGAAGACAACAGTATACTGTGACCACAAAGCGTTAAGTTTTTTGCAAACATGTAAATTATTACATCCAAGATTAGCAAGATGGACGCTCTCACTCCAAGAGTTTCAATTTGAAATTAAATATCTAAGCGGACAGGATAATTTCATCGCTGATGCACTGTCTAGAATGCCAGATGGAGATTTGTCAACTATCAACATCACGGACAATCCGTCCGAATTTAATGTTCTTATAATGACTGATAGAATATATAGGAAACATTTTCTTGACATGTGTAAGAACATGGAAAAACTGCAGAATGAAGATCCTCGTTGGCATTCAATAAAGGAAACTTTAGCAAAGCCTGGAAACGATGATCTGAAGAGACTGTACAAAGTTGAGAACGACGTCTTATTCTTCAAAGGGCATCTTGATTCAGATAATTGGAAGGTGTGTATTCCCGAGAAGAATGAGAATGACTTAATTTTGCACACGCACATCACTTGGGGACATTTTGGAGTATTAAAGTGTGCTCGTAAGATTCAAGCATATTGCTACTTCCCAAACATTCGCAGGAAAGTGCACAGACAGTTAAGGAAATGTAAAATTTGTCAGCTAGCCAAACCAGGAAATTTTTGTGTGAAAGATTTCCTACATCCTATTATACCCACTAAACCGCTGTCAATCATTTCGGTCGACGTCTGTGGTCCTCTACCATCATCAAAGGGAGGATGCAAATATATTGTAGCTTTTCTTGATATATTTACTAAGTATGTCAAACTTTATCCATTAAAATCAGCTACTGCTGCATCCATAGCCAAGAAGCTGGTCAAGGATTATATAGTCAAGGTTGGCAAACCAGAGGCTATTCTTTCTGACAATGGGTCAATGTTCACTGGATTTCGTTGGAGGCAAACATTAGCCAGTTGTGATATAAAACAAATTCTAACATCAGTGTACCACCCTTCGGCGAATCCCGTGGAACGAATTTTTCGTGAATTAAACCGGTTCATGAGAACATATTGCCACAACCAGCAACCCAAATGGATCGATTATCTTCACGATTTTCAGGAAATTGTAAACAATATGCCACATACTACGACGGAATACACCCCATACGAACTGATGTTTGGAAAACAGGAACAGAATGACTGGATTCGACCAATTCCTAAAGTTGCTATTAACAAAATAGACCTACAAAATAAAGTACGACAATCCTTACTTAATATAATGGACAAGGCAAGAAAAAGGAAAATATATTTTGACAATCGACTTGGAAAAATAAAAACATATAAAGTGAAAGACCAAGTTTTAGTAAAAACTCATCCTAAGGCTTCACTTATACAGAGGAAGAACACAAAATGGCAATTACTGTATCAAGGACCATTTGTGATTACCAAAATACCCCATCCAGGAACTTATGTTTTGAAGGATGTGAAGAATGGAAGGGTGAAAGGAATGTATCCTCATCACTTGTTAAAGCAATTTCATGATGACTGAAGATTCTGAAGATTGAAAATACTATTCTTATCAAATAATATTGATTACAAAATTTTCATTAAACCTATGAATCATACTTAGGATAGTTTCTTTTTTTTTGCAATTTAGTAGTTAGTTTTTCTTTTCAGGCATAATGTACGAGAGATATGCAGGCATTATGTATTTGTTTTCCACTGTAAAGATAAGTTTTCTTTTCAGTATACAGAGAATTTAGCTATAGTATGAATGATTTCTTTTAAAATTTTTTTAATTTTTATTTAGTCGATAGTAACTTCAATCAGGTTTCACAATGCTTAATGACCATGGGTTAGTAACTCAAATGAATCTGGTCTATGGCAAGATATTTTTTTCTTATGTCAATTTAACAATCTCAGTGTATGTTTGTATTTGTTTTTTTTACTCGCTGAGCTGAAGTCATGCTGTTCGGAAGGGGTAACCCGTTCTCAGTTTTAAAAGGACGCATATCACTTTGTTTCAATCTTTTGTGATGAACATTGTCTTTAAAATTGTACTATTGTTGTAACATACCTGTGTATGTAAATTATGTTGTATCAATTGTTGCTCGCGAAGTTACCAACTGAGCGAATGCCTTTCAGTTACAAGCACATCAACAAGTGTTAAAGTCCATCTGAAGGATGACGAGCATAAGTTGACACGGCAGCTCCAGTTGGATTTGTGTATAGTGCATTCTAGGGTTGTTGATAGAAATGAAGAACACCTTACGACTTCCGAATATTTCGAATTCAGGACAGAGAATTAGAAAGAACTTTAGATTAGATTCTATTTCAGCTCAGCATAGATCAAACACCTTTTCCACGGAACTTACACTGACTCTTATTTTCATGTTAACCATATGCGGAAAACCATAATACCCACGAGGAGACAGTGAAATGGGAATAGAATTCAATCAGTTACCCGGAGATGACTGATAGAAGGGAATCGTAGATGGACGTAAACCAACGCGTCGACGGTTCACCTCAAGACACAGAAGATTAACAGTGTTGTGTTTCTTTTGTGAACAGTGTTTAAATTCATTCAACAAAAAAAAAATCCATATTGTAAATATTTTTTTTATTTTCCATTGTAATTCAATTAATTATCTTTGCAAATGAGAAATACGAGGATGGTAAATCTACCCCGAGGTTTTCCTTGGTTTTCCTTTGTGGGGCTTGGCCGAATGGCTAGATTATCCGTTTGAGACATCCCAAGGCGAGTGACAGAAGCTTTGAGTGATGATGAAAAAGGTTTCTGATCACATCTCATGCCATCCTCGACAAATGAATAAAAGCAGCATGTAAGCTATGCATATATGCTGCATCAGGAATTCAGAACAGCCTTTGTCAGCAGTATATGCACCAAATCTATAATTTACATTTAGATAGTCATTCACTAATACCAAATATCATAAGAAATACAGTGGACATTAATACTCTAGTGGACTTTAATACAGCGTCATAAACAATCATCGATATAGTGTTGTGTGAACGCTCGTGTTTGTTTTTGCCCAAAAACGTTCGTCCACAAGAGGGGCATATATGATGTATCATGCAGCGTAACTTGCTGTGACAGTGCGAGAGAGAGACAAAGATATTGTTTATTACTCTGTGGCGGTCAGCGCTCACATAATTATTCTTAGGATATAGTTTTTTTTGTTTTGTTCTTGTTAAGAGTAATTTTGAGGGAGGAGAGCCATTCTTGTGATGTAAATTCGACGCCATTGCGAGTTTGTGATTCATATTGTAAAATATAAGTGCATATGGAAGGAAATCAGTTAATAGAACAATAAAAATATTGTTCATATCAAGAAGGTACGTCTTATTATACACCCAGCGATATACTACTATTGTGATCTACTAATATCCCACGGCTGAGAACAGTTCCGACGGGAGCGTTCAGTTCTAGTGAAATAGTCCGATGATTTCTTCGGAAAAGAAGTCACTTCATGGATCATTCAAATCCACAATAGTAACTGGACATTTCTCAGAACTGAAAGCAATCTGATTGCTATGCAACAGAGCCCCGAAGAATATTTCTCCGTACTTTGGTTACCACTTTCAGCTCAACACGGTATCTGCAGCATCTGGAGCAGATTTCTACAACAGCGGAAGAGTGTAATCGCTATCAGTTTCACACACCGCCCTGTGTACGCTGTATGTATTTACCCACAACAGTGAACAAACAGTTACTCACACACATAGAAGTCAATACTAGGTGGTGTGGAGAACCATTTCAGTATAAAGGCCCTGTAGAGCTAAATAGTAATTAGCCTAGTAATAAAAGGAGTCATTATAAATGTCTACCGTTAGACAGGACACGATCCTGATACAACACTCATAGTGAACATGAAATATAACCATGTTAGTAATTTAGTAATTAATGTTTCATTGTGTGTATATATGTCTAGTTTTATAGAGTAACTGCATTATGGTCCTTTGTATGTTTCATGCTAACTGAACGTGCGGGAGTATCTTGTGAAGAGAACGAGTACGCCGTCCCAGCAGCCGAGCAGAAACTTCTAAAAGGCCAGAACATTTGAATTACTAGCTTTCTTGAGCATTTATGCATTTAGTTACCTTTCAGCTATTAATTTTCTAAGTATAAATAGTGTTGCTATATTACTTTTACTAGAATTCCTGTATTTCAGTAGATATAGTAAGACAATATTTTATGTGTTATCTATGTACTGTGTTTGTGTCACATTGTAAAGTGTACATTGACAGCATTAGGACATTAACGTTTTTTTGCGTGTGTAAAAGTTCAATAGTCACTTTTGTAGGACTTATTTAGAGGAGAAACTGTCAATTGCTCATTTACATGGTGGTAACTAGATCTATGTTCAAAGGCAATAAACAAGCACGCATCACAATGCCACAAAATGAATTAAATAGTGTGAATGCATCGTCAACTAGTGCCATAGAATTTAATACCGCCGTAGTTAGCGATATGTCGATTACGGCTGAGCAACCAGCAATAATTAATGCGCTCACGCCGTCGACACAAACGGTTGCTAGTTCCGACATTCATATGTCGAAAGAAGTCCAGAGAAATATGCAGCAACCAACAAACAACATGAATTTTATTTCTGACACAGACGCGTGCGAAAACGAAATGACTGTACCGAAAATTGTGTCGGTACAATCCTCATTAAGCCCAGTGCAATCGCCAATTGCTGAGAATACCGATTTGTTATCCCAGCTGATGTCAAGTTTGACTGTCATAACACAAGGGATTAAGGCATTGGAAACATCGCAATCTAATTTTGCAAACGACATGAATCGTAGATTCCAAGTATTGGAGAGTGCGCAATTTAATTTGGCTCAGGAGCAATCTAATAAACTAAAAGAAATAAATGATAAGATTACTGAAAAATTCCAGAGTTTGGAAACAAAGCAGAGTCACTTGATTACCAGTCAGGCACAACTCATAGTTACACAAGAACAACAGTATCAGGAATTAACAAACAAATACAAAGACATCTTATGTCGTCAAGATACACTAAATCATCAAGTGCAGGAAGTTATTCATGTACAGAACACTATTGCGCAAGACGTGAATACAATTAAGCACGATAACGAGCAAGCTGTCATTGAGCTTACTCGGAGGATAGACACTCTCAGTCTCGAAGGCGAGAAACACATAGAGAAACTTTTCAATGAACATAAGATCGCATTCTCTAAGGACATTGAAGATTGGGCGAAAGAGCAAACCGAGACAGTGCGAAATTATGTTGACAAAACCTTGAAAGAAACGGTTTCTAACGTGCAAGTTAACAACGAAGCTGCACAAGAACAACTTAAGGTAGAAGTTAAAGAGATTAAGGAGAATATAGGAGATGAATTTCCTGCTTGGAAAGCAAAGATAGAAAATACATTAAAAGCATGCCAGCAAGGTCTAGTTAATACTAGAGGGGCACATACTACTTGCAGTTTATCAAAGGCAGACATTATTCCTGATGAAACCAGTGAAACCGAATCCATGCAACAATATCCATGTATTGGTGCATATTTACGTAATCAACCAGAAACAGATGATCGAGATTATCATTCGCCACGAAGTAGCCACCAGAATACACCTGTGACCATGAATGAAGAAAAAATGCTTAAATATCGTCAATTCCAGATATTTATTCCCGAAAGGAAGTCTATCAATCCCGTGGTATTTATCAAGCAATTTAAAGGGATATTGCCGCAAATGTGGACTGAGCAACAAAAAATTATGTACGTTGCAGGATTCATACATGGAGATGGATCGATGTGGGCGTCAGAAGCATCCGATTGGTGTCAAGATTGTGACCAATTTGAACGCGCTTTCTTGCACAAATACTGGAATAAGGGAGTACAAGAAAGACTACGTAAGGAAGTTTTTGACCCACAACCTTTTTCTTTCAAAAATGGATCTTTAAGAAAGTATTTCGAGAAGTATATAAATAAAAGTAAATACTGGAATGAACCAATCCCGACGCAGGATGTCATTCGAATATTAAAGGGCAAACTTCCACTTGAAGTTAAGGAAAAACTTCTACATGTGCCTGAACAACATGTGGAAGATTTTCTAGCCACATTGGATTCAATAGACATTCTGTTCGAAGAATCACGTGTGCGCTATAACCAGCCAAGTTACCAACCTAACAAATATAATAGTAACAACAAACAGTATGGAAACAAACCTTTTGCACACAATTCACCAAACCCACAGGTGAATTATTTCCAGAAAAACGTGAAATTTGGTAACGAAAATCCCGACCAGTGTAATCATGACCAACAATGTGAACAAACATATAAACGGAAATGGAGGAAGAATAATAAGAAGAGGAAAGGATACTATCAAGAAGGGAATTATCAGCAAAAACGCCGATATCAGCAACCAACCCAAGAATATCACAACCAACCACAAACTTCAGGTTGGATACCAAATGATAATGCAAATGAATGGAGAAATCAACCACCAATAATAACCGACGTAACGGAGCAGAGATCTACTAATAATGGACGATCGTCAAACTAAACTCGACTGTCAGAAGCCCCGACGGTGCAGTCGAGGAAGTTTTCAGGGGCGAAAATTCAAGCGTCAATTTCTTTCGGTACAATGATGGCAAATTATTAATAGAAGAACTTCAGAAAGATATGATGCCTTGTCAAGAGGAACATATCACTGAACCTGTTGCGAAAATTCAGGCGGCAATTGAAGGCATTACTGTGCAAGTTACTTTAGATACAGGAGCAGCAGTAAATGTCGTTTCTGAGAAGTTATTTCAAAGAATACTCCAGAAAGCAAATCCACCGGTTTTTCCTGTTCAATGTTGTAGAATTGTAGGTCCTACTGGTCATAAGTCTTCTCAGGTTAAAGTGCAGACTCAACTCCAGTTAGATATAGGAAATGTAGCTATAAATTGCACGTTCCTTGTAATAGAAAAATTGGTTGAGGACTGTATCCTGGGTATAGATGAATTTAGAGAGAGAAATTGGCATATCGATTTTTCTCTAGGCCGTGCCAGTTTTACAATAATGGATCAGAAACATCAAGTGAATCTTCTCAGGGAATATAGTACCCATGGAAAGTATTGTCAGGGACGAAAGCTGCAAATAAAGTGGATACATAGCAAACCTGTACGGTATTACCAAATTAATTACTTGCAACCAGTTTTAAACCCTGAAGATACGGTATATGAAAAGGTACAAGAACCTGAATATTTGCAACAACACCAAAGAAAGCAATTATATGATCTTCTACAGGAATATCATGAAGTCTTTCAAGAAAGACCTGGTGTAATCAAGGGATACACATGTCATTTAGATGTGATACCACACCAAGTTTTCTGCCGTATTTCTTATCCAGTACCGTGGCACCAACGAAAGGCAGTTGATGCGGAAATCCACCAGATGCTTGAATGGGATCTGATCGAACCTTCGACGAGTCCATACTGTAGTCCGATTCATGTTGTCTCGAAAAAGGGAGGAAAAGTTCGTCTCGTGCTAGACGCACGGCAGATAAATAAGATTATCGTGCCCGTGCGAACTCATCCGGAAAATATCGATGAGCTAATTCAAAAGTTCGAGGGGATGAAATACTTAACAAATATTGCTTTGAGAAGTTCATTTTGGCAGGTGGCTCTAGACGAACCATCAAAAAAGTACACCGCATTTGTACATGCAGGTAGAAGCTATCAATTTAAGGTTTTACCTTTCGGGTTAAACGTGAGCTCAGGAGTTTTTATAAATGCTCTAGATTATGCATTGGGACCTGCACTTCGAAGCAATTTAACTTTGTTTGTGGACGACATGCTCATAGCTACGACCACATGGGAGGAGCACGTTGATTTATTGAGAAGAGTGTTAGAACGTTTCAAGGAAGCAGGCATAACCGCAAATCTGCAAAAGTCCCACTTTGCTCGAGATAAAATCAAATTTTTGGGTCATCTTATAAATGGAAAAGGCATCTTACCGGACTCCGAGAAACTAAAGGCAATCAAAAACTTTCCACTTCCAACAACAAAAAAGCAGTTAAAGGGCTTCCTCGGAGTAGTCTCTTTCTTCAGGCGTTTCATTCACGACCACTCTATTAACGCAGAACCGTTGTACAGCTTGTTGCGCAAAAATAGTCCGTGGGTGTGGACGCAACAATGTCAGAATGCATTTGAAGCAATAAAACATGCCTTAGTCAATTCACAAATATTATATCATCCAGATATGAGCCAAGAATTCGGTTTAATGGCAGATGCTTCGGAAATTGGAATAGGTTCATGCCTCTTCCAAGTAAGGATGATAGACAGAAAATCAACTTTCTGTCCAATAGCCTTTGCTAGCCGACTCTTAACTGCTTGTGAAAGAACATATACGACTACCGAAAGGGAAGCATTGGCCGTAGTCTGGTCATTTAAGAAATTTTACTATTACTTATATGGAGCGAAGACAACAGTATACTGTGACCACAAAGCGTTAAGTTTTTTGCAAACATGTAAATTATTACATCCAAGATTAGCAAGATGGACGCTCTCACTCCAAGAGTTTCAATTTGAAATTAAATATCTAAGCGGACAGGATAATTTCATCGCTGATGCACTGTCTAGAATGCCAGATGGAGATTTGTCAACTATCAACATCACGGACAATCCGTCCGAATTTAATGTTCTTATAATGACTGATAGAATATATAGGAAACATTTTCTTGACATGTGTAAGAACATGGAAAAACTGCAGAATGAAGATCCTCGTTGGCATTCAATAAAGGAAACTTTAGCAAAGCCTGGAAACGATGATCTGAAGAGACTGTACAAAGTTGAGAACGACGTCTTATTCTTCAAAGGGCATCTTGATTCAGATAATTGGAAGGTGTGTATTCCCGAGAAGAATGAGAATGACTTAATTTTGCACACGCACATCACTTGGGGACATTTTGGAGTATTAAAGTGTGCTCGTAAGATTCAAGCATATTGCTACTTCCCAAACATTCGCAGGAAAGTGCACAGACAGTTAAGGAAATGTAAAATTTGTCAGCTAGCCAAACCAGGAAATTTTTGTGTGAAAGATTTCCTACATCCTATTATACCCACTAAACCGCTGTCAATCATTTCGGTCGACGTCTGTGGTCCTCTACCATCATCAAAGGGAGGATGCAAATATATTGTAGCTTTTCTTGATATATTTACTAAGTATGTCAAACTTTATCCATTAAAATCAGCTACTGCTGCATCCATAGCCAAGAAGCTGGTCAAGGATTATATAGTCAAGGTTGGCAAACCAGAGGCTATTCTTTCTGACAATGGGTCAATGTTCACTGGATTTCGTTGGAGGCAAACATTAGCCAGTTGTGATATAAAACAAATTCTAACATCAGTGTACCACCCTTCGGCGAATCCCGTGGAACGAATTTTTCGTGAATTAAACCGGTTCATGAGAACATATTGCCACAACCAGCAACCCAAATGGATCGATTATCTTCACGATTTTCAGGAAATTGTAAACAATATGCCACATACTACGACGGAATACACCCCATACGAACTGATGTTTGGAAAACAGGAACAGAATGACTGGATTCGACCAATTCCTAAAGTTGCTATTAACAAAATAGACCTACAAAATAAAGTACGACAATCCTTACTTAATATAATGGACAAGGCAAGAAAAAGGAAAATATATTTTGACAATCGACTTGGAAAAATAAAAACATATAAAGTGAAAGACCAAGTTTTAGTAAAAACTCATCCTAAGGCTTCACTTATACAGAGGAAGAACACAAAATGGCAATTACTGTATCAAGGACCATTTGTGATTACCAAAATACCCCATCCAGGAACTTATGTTTTGAAGGATGTGAAGAATGGAAGGGTGAAAGGAATGTATCCTCATCACTTGTTAAAGCAATTTCATGATGACTGAAGATTCTGAAGATTGAAAATACTATTCTTATCAAATAATATTGATTACAAAATTTTCATTAAACCTATGAATCATACTTAGGATAGTTTCTTTTTTTTTGCAATTTAGTAGTTAGTTTTTCTTTTCAGGCATAATGTACGAGAGATATGCAGGCATTATGTATTTGTTTTCCACTGTAAAGATAAGTTTTCTTTTCAGTATACAGAGAATTTAGCTATAGTATGAATGATTTCTTTTAAAATTTTTTTAATTTTTATTTAGTTGATAGTAACTTCAATCAGGTTTCACAATGCTTAATGACCATGGGTTAGTAACTCAAATGAATCTGGTCTATGGCAAGATATTTTTTTCTTATGTCAATTTAACAATCTCAATGTATGTTTGTATTTGTTTTTTTTTACTCGCTGAGCTGAAGTCATGCTGTTCGGAAGGGGTAACCCGTTCTCAGTTTTAAAAGGACGCATATCACTTTGTTTCAATCTTTTGTGATGAACATTGTCTTTAAAATTGTACTATTGTTGTAACATACCTGTGTATGTAAATTATGTTGTATCAATTGTTGCTCGCGAAGTTACCAACTGAGCGAATGCCTTTCAGTTACAAGCACATCAACAAGTGTTAAAGTCCATCTGAAGGATGACGAGCATAAGTTGACACGGCAGCTCCAGTTGGATTTGTGTATAGTGCATTCTAGGGTTGTTGATAGAAATGAAGAACACCTTACGACTTCCGAATATTTCGAATTCAGGACAGAGAATTAGAAAGAACTTTAGATTAGATTCTATTTCAGCTCAGCATAGATCAAACACCTTTTCCACGGAACTTACACTGACTCTTATTTTCATGTTAACCATATGCGGAAAACCATAATACCCACGAGGAGACAGTGAAATGGGAATAGAATTCAATCAGTTACCCGGAGATGACTGATAGAAGGGAATCGTAGATGGACGTAAACCAACGCGTCGACGGTTCACCTCAAGACACAGAAGATTAACAGTGTTGTGTTTCTTTTGTGAACAGTGTTTAAATTCATTCAACAAAAAAAAAAAAAAAATCCATATTGTAAATATTTTTTTTATTTTCCATTGTAATTCAATTAATTATCTTTGCAAATGAGAAATACGAGGATGGTAAATCTACCCCGAGGTTTTCCTTGGTTTTCCTTTGTGGGGCTTGGCCGAATGGCTAGATTATCCGTTTGAGACATCCCAAGGCGAGTGACAGAAGCTTTGAGTGATGATGAAAAAGGTTTCTGATCACATCTCATGCCATCCTCGACAAATGAATAAAAGCAGCATGTAAGCTATGCATATATGCTGCATCAGGAATTCAGAACAGCCTTTGTCAGCAGTATATGCACCAAATCTATAATTTACATTTAGATAGTCATTCACTAATACCAAATATCATAAGAAATACAGTGGACATTAATACTCTAGTGGACTTTAATACAGCGTCATAAACAACCATCGATATAGTGTTGTGTGAACGCTCGTGTTTGTTTTTGCCCAAAAACGTTCGTCCACAAGAGGGGCATATATGATGTATCATGCAGCGTAACTTGCTGTGACAGTGCGAGAGAGAGACAAAGATATTGTTTATTACTCTGTGGCGGTCAGCGCTCACATAATTATTCTTAGGATATAGTTTTTTTGTTTTGTTCTTGTTAAGAGTAATTTTGAGGGAGGAGAGCCATTCTTGTGATGTAAATTCGACGCCATTGCGAGTTTGTGATTCATATTGTAAAATATAAGTGCATATGGAAGGAAATCAGTTAATAGAACAATAAAAATATTGTTCATATCAAGAAGGTACGTCTTATTATACACCCAGCGATATACTACTATTGTGATCTACTAATATCCCACGGCTGAGAACAGTTCCGACGGGAGCGTTCAGTTCTAGTGAAATAGTTCGATGATTTCTTCGGAAAAGAAGTCACTTCATGGATCATTCAAATCCACAATAGTAACTGGACATTTCTCAGAACTGAAAGCAATCTGATTGCTATGCAACAGAGCCCCGAAGAATATTTCTCCGTACTTTGGTTACCACTTTCAGCTCAACACGGTATCTGCAGCATCTGGAGCAGATTTCTACAACAGCGGAAGAGTGTAATCGCTATCAGTTTCACACACCGCCCTGTGTACGCTGTATGTATTTACCCACAACAGTGAACAAACAGTTACTCACACACATAGAAGTCAATACTAGGTGGTGTGGAGAACCATTTCAGTATAAAGGCCCTGTAGAGCTAAATAGTAATTAGCCTAGTAATAATAGGAGTCTTTATACTGTGTATTTACTCAATTAATAGTTTACATTTTGCAGTGTCTTTACTTTGACGCTGACTGCAAGAGCTATTAAAAACTGTGCTAATTTAAAAGTGATCAGTCGCATGTGCCACCGCAATTGAAAAAGAACCCAAAAGACGTTTCTGTTGAAAAGATATAACTAATAATTAAAATAATACTTAGTGATAATCTGTAGTCATTTAACATGAGCGCTCTTGCCCAACAACACTGGCTTATTTATTTATGAACCAACTATTACTTATACTTATCATAAAAGATATAAATGTAACTGAATGTATATAACATTTATTTTATTTAAATATTGTTATACTATATTAGTTTTGTGTGGGAAAGTGATCATGATGACTCAAATGATATGTATAGAATGCAAGAACAATGTGGATGGGGATCGACTTCATTCAATGGAGAAACAGACAGTAGCGAAACATTATGGGAGTCAAGTGGAGACTGGAACTTACAGAGCAAAGAGCTCATGGGAGGGATTCTGGACACTTTCACGGGAGTTATAAAAATAGGTAGACGTACCTGTGACAATGATCGGTATTCAGATTGGGAGGTGATTGATTCCGGCGATGAACTGCACTGTAGGGACTTCATATTTCGAGAGATCTGAATGTGCTCCAGAGCAGAACTACGAGGGTTGTCCAGAAAGTAAGCTCCGATCGCTCGCTAAATGGAAACCACAGTGAAAATCAAAAGCATTTTTTTACAAGAGTTAGTTACATTTTCCAGATACTTCTCTACATAGTCGCCTACATAGGAAGGCTTCACACATATTTTTGTGCTCGCACACAAAAAATGCATTAACAAGTCGCGATATGGGGAAACGATTCAGCTGACAGAGTAGTCAAGGAAAGACGCAGAAGAGGTTTTGTGAACCAGTATGTGATTCTCCTGCGTGCTATCATCCCGTTATCGGACATTTATCTATCTATTGCTGCTAGAAAACTAAACCTACGATCTCGTCACCTACTGCAGACCGTATAAGACAAATTATATTTGTAACAAACATTAAACGTGCATCCAAATAATCATTACTCACCTCTGAATATATCTGCTAAAGTTGGAATAAACTATCATAAGAACCCACAACCTAACCCCTTAAAACTGAATACGAGGCTTGTCCAGAAAGTAAGTTCCGATCGGTCGCTAAAGGGAAACTGCAGTGAAAATCAGGAACATTTTATTTGCGAGAGTTGGCTACATTTCCCAGACACTTCTCTACATAGTCCCCTCTTCGACTTAGACATTTGTCGGAGCGTTATGCCAAATTTCCAACACCATCGTCATAGAAGGCAGCCGCCTGTGCTTTGTCTGGTCTACAGAGCGTAGCCTGCGCCCAAGTGTTGTCTTATTATCCAGAGTTTCAAGTGAACAGGGATGATACTCAGGACGAGCCAATTAGGGCTGTGTTGTGGGTGATCGAACACTTGCCATCGAAAAGGCTGCAGGAGCGTCTTCACTGCCCCTGCAGAGTGCGTCTGAGACTTGCCACGAAGAAGGAAGTGCGTGGCAGTTGTGTTAGGTGGGCTGCATTCATTAAGGCGAAGCCTCTCAGTGGGCCCTTCGACTTGGCGGGAGACATCGTTGTTCTAGGCATCTTTACTCGCTCGCAGTGCGCTCACAACAGAAAAGAGAGCCTTGATGCGATCGACGGTCATACTAGAGACACTACCCAACATATCTGTGCAGAGATTCATCGGGTTTTCACTGTGGTGTCCATTTCAGGAACAAGCGGAACTTATTTTCTTGACGACCCTCGAATAACATTTTCCGCTTGATTTATGGAACTGAGGTTAGGATTCATTGTATCACACCTGTTAATTTGTGAAACATATGTTGATCTCGAACTGTTTTGAGCTGCTGATTATTTCGTGCGTCATGATTAGTCTGGGGATTTTGTTACCACTATCGTAACGCTCTCAACTTTACTGCATTTCATAAGGGTATTTTCTGTTTCTGTCTGTATTTTAACTCAAAATCGTGGGACCACTTCCTGTTTATTTGAAATGTCCTTTCTTGGATAAGCATTATTCAACGTAATTCTCTATTGTCTACATCAATTATAGACATAAGAATGGAACTCTTTTTATTTAATTGTTCATTTACTTTATATTTTATTTTTATGTGTATTTTATTAGCTCACAATTGTAGCCAATACATAGACTATGGGGGTAGGAACACAGTTACAGTTTATTATTTGCAGCTTATTATCTGTGGGGATGAAAGCAGGTGTGTACAGCTCGACCCTATAACTGCATTGAGTTACACTTTTTACACACATCCAGGCATAACCGAAGTACATAAAGTAAGAGTAACCACAGGTAAACATGCTACTAGTTTGCTCGTATGGAGTTCCGTTTGGAAGAGCAACTACTCAGTTGTAATCGTTAGGTGCAACCACATGGAACTGCATGTTCAAGAGGCAAAATTTTGGGAAAACATTTGAAGGTGGTGAGAAATGTAGAATGATGCAAAAGGCACCCCAGTTTTCAATCAGAATCGTTTAAACAGGAGAATATTTGCCTTTTTGAGCTCCAGCAAGAGCATTTTTGTGTTGGTTTTGCTTCTGAACGAAAATTTATGTGGCGTTGACATGCTACATGGGACGTTCTGTACATCTGTCCATCAGTAACTAAAATAATCTAAGACGCCTTTAAGTCATATAAAAGTCACAGAACTAGTGTAGAAAAAAGGACACAAGGACATGACACCATTATTGTCGATTGCATGAAGGAATTCCACAGAATCCAAGGCTTCATTTGCCACTCTGAACGTTACTCTCTTGGTATTGGGAAACTGGTGCTAAATAAGTACACAGTACGAGATGTTAAACAGAAATCACTCGTCAATTTACACGTGCTAACAAAATCAGTCCTGCTGCGCTAATTAAATGAGGTATTCGGTAGAGCTATTCCACATACATAGTACACGCCAAACCAGCCGGAAAGTTTTCAGACTTCGTTATCATTGATTTCCGGGCACTCATTACAAGATTAATCGAATCTGTTTGAGTTTGTTTTCGTTTGTGTTGTTTGTTTTCTACGTTAACACTCCTGTTCCCTTGAAAAGGAATTCGCATAGTATTTGGAAGTGAATAGCCTCTGAAGGTATAACGATGACAGGGCGTGTTTCACGAACGTTGAAGAATTTCAAGCACGCTTGGGCCAAAGATGAATCTGTCATTATATTGTTACAAACGTATCGCCTGTTGCTTCGGTCGCTGTTGTGTCGTAATTACAACGAAAAAATCTTTATAAACGTAATAATCTGTTGTAAAAGACTTTATATGAATTTTTATGCTGTACTGACAAGTCAATATTTCGTGGTGACTGTTAAATAGCTTTCTTTGATTTAGCCCACAATTGTAACACTACCTAAACTTTTTACGCTAATTAAAGCCATAGGAGAATGGTCTTTTCCGAACCCATTGCTGATCAGAAAGCGATTCTGGGAGCTGGAGCTGGAGTAGCCGACCGGAGTGGCCGAGCGGTTCTAGGCGCTTGAGTCTGGAACCGCGCGACCGCTACGGTCACAGGTTCGAATCCTGCCTCGGGCATGGATGTGTGTGGTGTCCTTAGGTTATTTAGGTTTAAGTAGTTCTACGTTCTAGGGGACTGATGACCTCAGAAGTTAAGTCCCATAGTGCTCAGAGCCATTTGAACCATTTTTTGGGAGCTGGAGTCGGAAGTTTTTATTAATCCTTAAGCTGGTGCATTTATGGCGCCAGTTTCCATCGATCGTCATTTTGATCTTTGTGTCGACTTCGATGTTTATTTGCCTTCTGCTCGTTTTCGACGCCGCGGACTTAACGGCAGCGCGTGCGCTCTGCTGGAGAGGTGTGTCGGGATCGGCGGTGAGCGAGAGCCACGTGGGACTGTGTACGTAGGCGGGTCGGCAAGAGGGCGAGTCGGACAACGAAGGAGCTGGGCCAACGGCTACGGTGTGTTGAGTCGTGAGTGCAGATCCACCGCCAATGGTAATTCGGTTTTCCGAATGGTCGGATGGACAAGCTCCTTCTAGTCTATTACAATTACGCCGGCCGATTTAATTGGAGTCGCCGAGTTGCTTCGGTGGGTTGCGTGCGGCTTAATTGAATATGCCAGTGTACTAAAAATCCTTTGTAATTGTTATCACTTACCTCGGTGTCGTGACTAACTATCTTGATGGCAGTTGAGGAAGTGGGGCTACGCCCAAGCAACCGACATGAAGCGTGGTTAAAGACGTAGCTAGAAGTGCAACTAGTATTAAGTCGAGCTCTAGCGTTTCAAGACACGCCGAGATACGTGCTCTATTCTACCTTATAGTTTATTTGGTAGTTTGACGCTTAAATGTGCGCCAAGATAATTCTTGTCTTCTTAACTTTAGGGAATGATTTTTAGCGAACTTATTAATCAAAATTTATGGGCTAGCACTGGCAAAGTAACTCACGGAGGATAATTTGTTTCTATTCATTGTATTCATCACCTGTTCTCTAGATAAGATTGTGTAGTTTATGTCTCAGAATATTGTCTGCCTTTGATGTGTGTTGTGTTACAGATAATTGGCAGCGGTCAACGCGAGCATACTGGGCGCAGAGCACCACGGGGGCAGAGAGATTTAAGGCCCTGTCCTCTCCTTTACATCTTGGGTTATGTTGTCACTATTGCGTGATTCCATCTTTCCGGTGGAGAATTATAGCATCTGAAGTTCAATTACAGTGCAAATTTGAGTACATTTCTTTGTTTTTTTCCTGTCTCGTGGATCTCTCGTATCGATTTAAATCTTTGGTCTGCTCACGTCTGTCGCTAATTCACACGCAATATTAAAGCGACTTCATTTTAGGGGTATTGTCATCTGGTCATGTTTTAGTTGTAATCATTCTAAGAATATTGTTGATTAATCAACTGAGTAAGTAAATTTTAAGATTGGTTTGGTCAAAATTAAAACACCTCCTTAATTGTTTTAGTCATTTGTATATAGTTTTGTTTAGGAAAGTTGGCTAGCCAATCTTAAAAGATCTGTGTTCTTACCCTTAATCGGTTCCTCAGCTAATTGTAAGTAACGAGAGTTCTGACGGGAATTGGACATTTGTACTATTTAATTAAAACTTTACCTGAGTATATTTCCTTAGTCATATTCAAATTTCAAGTTATACGTGTCTTGCTGAGGTTAAAGAAATTTATTTATTATTTGTCCAAGTGATCTGGCCTTGAAAGGCAGTCTCCTGTATTACTGTGATTGTGATTTTATAATGATTTTGATTGTAATAAAATATGTAGCAACTACAACGGATTACTATTTTGATTTTGGTGTATTACTACCATTAAACATTTCAATGAGCACATATCAATCCTGCCTTTTGAGTTCTTGTAGTCATACTTCCATAGAAACTTTCATCTTACAACACGTATTTGTTTATTTATAACGAGAAGTCAAATACCAGTTTTCATAGATTTTGTTACAAGGATGCTTTCATAAAGAAATGTTTTCATGAAACTTCTCACCCCCTATTTCACCCCCTTAGATTCCAGAAACACCGCACGTGAACTTTATTTTCTAACTGATTATTAATTTTCGTACGTGTAGCGTCGAAACTGCCTTTATATATACGGGGTGAGTCAGGAGGAAAGGTCTTTTATAAAGAAAGTAACGGATCAGATTGGAAAGATTTTAAGTAAACATGATATTAGACCTGTTTTTAGACCAACGAAGAAAATTTGTCATGTTCTCCGGTCTGTAAAAGATAAACGCGCTCCTCCATCAGCCAGTGGCGTATATAAAATTCCGTGTAGATGTGGAAAAGTTTATATTGGAACAACAAAAAGAAGTGTAAATACACGGTTAAAAGAACACAGAAGTCTGTGCCGATTAGGAAAAACAGATAAAACGGCTGTAGCAGAACACGCTTTTCAGTCAGGAAATCAGCAAGTGAAGTTTTCCGAAACAAAAATTTTATCTACGACGACGAACTATTACCGACGGCTTTGTAGAGAAGCAATTGAAATATATAAACATAGGGATAGTTTTAATCGGAAAGAAGAGACCATGAAACTTAGTGATATTTGGACAGTAGCACTACAGAATTGCTAGACAGTTTTATCCGTGACGAGATCACGATCGACAGTTAAGTTTTATCTCTGACAAAGATTATCTCTGCATATCACGTGTAACTCTGGCCACGCCCACTTTCTACCATATATAAGTCGATCTCAGACGACCGACCCGTCAGTCGGCAAGACTCACCGGAGGAGAAACACCCCTCTGAAGATGTCCAGCGCAACTCTGGACGAAACGTTAGGAGCTGAAGAGTTTCATGGACCACGACCTTATATCCCGGAAGGTTTACCAGAAGATATTATCTGAAAATATGTAGCTGTTAAGGAAATTTTGAAGCTAGAATTACGAAAATTCGTATTTGGTTTCTCACTTAGAAATAAAAACATGTTTTCACATTTTATGGTCTGAATTTAATAATAAATTCAGACCACAACCTAGTGATGGGAGAAATACAGGTTGAAAAAAGTCTGTAGAGGTAAAGCAAAGGAAAGACTAAACATAGAAAGACTCAAAGAGGTGGGAACGGCATCAGATTTGGAGAACATATTTATGGAAAAATGCAAAGAGGTAGTGTTGATGAAAGTGTTAATGATAAGTGGATAAAAATGAGGGAAGGACTCATGGACTCTGCCAAAGAGGTACTAGGAATTAGAGTATCCCAAAGCACCAGAAAGAATGGATGACAGAAAACATGTTGAAAAAGATGGAAGAGCGCAGAAAGTGGAAAAGTGTAGAAACTGGAGAAGGCAAAAAGAGGTACAGGAAACTGAATAATGAATTAAGAAGAGAAACTGAAGAAGCAGGAGAAAAATGGATGAACAGAAATGCGACGAAATAGAGAAAATAGAGAGAGAGGGAAAGTATGAAATAGTGTGTAGACTGGCTAGTCAGATAGTTTTTGAATGTAAAAGAAAGAGGAATAACATGGAAATAGAAAGAGCGGATGGTACTCTAGCAGAAGAACCACAGGAGGTTTTGAACAGATGGCAAGAATATATTGAATGTCCGTATAAGGGGGATGAAATGCAAAACGAAATTAAGGTTGAAGAGGAGCAATATGTGCCGGAAGATGGAAAGGGATTTACCATCTTGGAAGCAGAAGTAGAAAAGGCGCTGAAGGAGATGAAGAATAGGAAGGCATGTGGAACAGATGATTTGCCAGCAGAACTGTTGAAGAGTCTGGGAAACAAGGCAAGAAAAGAAATGGTCTATCTCTGTAAAGGGGAATGGCCTGAAGACTCTACTGCAATAGTTATGATACCAATAGAGGAAAAGAGAAATACTAAAAATGTGAAAAGCACCGGACCAGAGTAGATTGGAAAGAGAGACGACTGATACAGAATCTATATTTACACCAGAAAGTAAGGATAAGGACTGGAAATAAAATTTCAGAAGGAAGCAGTATTGGACGAGGTGTTAGACAAGGTTGTTGCTTTTCCCCACTCTTGTTTAACGTATACCTTGAAGAGATTGTTGCGAAAAGCTTAGATGGGAAAAGAGGAATATGTATTGGTGGAAAGAGAATAGAATGTATAAGATTTGCTGATGACATGGTATTAGTGGCAGAAAGTAAGCGGACAGTGAATAACATGCTCAGAGATCTGAATGAAGCTTGTGTGGAATATGAGATGCAAATAAACACAGCAAAAATAAACAGTATGGTCATCAGTACAAGACGCAGACTGTCAAATATTAAAATAGGACAATCTACCATTAGCCAAGTAAGTGAATTTAAATACACTCCTGGAAATTGAAATAAGAACACCGTGAATTCATTGTCCCAGGAAGGGGAAACTTTATTGACACATTCCTGGGGTCAGATACATCACATGATCACACTGACAGAACCACAGGCACATAGACACAGGCAACAGAGCATGCACAATGTCGGCACTAGTACAGTGTATATCCACCTTTCGCAGCAATGCAGGCTGCTATTCTCCCATGGAGACGATCGTAGAGATGCTGGATGTAGTCCTGTGGAACGGCTTGCCATGCCATTTCCACCTGGCGCCTCAGTTGGACCAGCGTTCGTGCTGGACGTGCAGACCGCGTGAGACGACGCTTCATCCAGTCCCAAACATGCTCAATGGGGGACAGATCCGGAGATCTTGCTGGCCAGGGTAGTTGACTTACACCTTCTAGAGCACGTTGGGTGGCACGGGATACATGCGGACGTGCATTGTCCTGTTGGAACAGCAAGTTCCCTTGCCGGTCTAGGAATGGTAGAACGATGGGTTCGATGACGGTTTGGATGTACCGTGCACTATTCAGTGTCCCCTCGACGATCACCAGTGGTGTACGGCCAGTGTAGGAGATCGCTCCCCACACCATGATGCCGGGTGTTGGCCCTGTGTGCCTCGGTCGTATGCAGTCCTGATTGTGGCGCTCACCTGCACGGCGCCAAACACGCATACGACCATCATTGGCACCAAGACAGAAGCGACTCTCATCGCTGAAGACGACACGTCTCCATTCGTCCCTCCATTCACGCCTGTCGCGACACCACTGGAGGCGGGCTGCACGATGTTGGGGCGTGAGCGGAAGACGGCCTAACGGTGTGCGGGACCGTAGCCCAGCTTCATGGAGACGGTTGCGAATGGTCCTCGCCGATACCCCAGGAGCAACAGTGTCCCTAATTTGCTGGGAAGTGGCGGTGCGGTCCCCTACGGCACTGCGTAGGATCCTACGGTCTTGGCGTGCATCCGTGCGTCGCTGCGGTCCGGTCCCAGGTCGACGGGCACGTGCACCTTCCGCCGACCACTGGCGACAACATCGATGTACTGTGGAGACCTCACGCCCCACGTGTTGAGCAATTCGGCGGTACGTCCACCCGGCCTCCCGCATGCCCACTATACGCCCTCGCTCAAAGTCCGTCAACTGCACATACGGTTCACGTCCACGCTGTCGCGGCATGCTACCAGTGTTAAAGACTGCGATGGAGCTCCGTATGCCACGGCAAACTGGCTGACACTGACGGCGGCGGTGCACAAATGCTGCGCAGCTAGCGCCATTCGACGGCCAACACCGCGGTTCCTGGTGTGTCCGCTGTGCCGTGTGTGTGATCATTGCTTGTACAGCCCTCTCGCAGTGTCCGGAGCAAGTATGGTGGGTCTGACACACCGGTGTCAATGTGTTCTTTTTTCCATTTCCAGGCGTGTATCTCGGAAGCACAATAACTGAAGACTTGAGATGTCACCAGGAGGTGAAAACTCGAATTGCCACAGCGAAGGAGGCATTTAACAGAAAGAGGAGGCTCTTATGTGGCAAATTAGATAAAAGGCTAAGGAAAAGGCTTGGCAAATGTTTTGTCTGGAGTGTGGCACTATATGGGGCAGAAATATGGACACTGAGACGAGAGGATGAAAAAAGGTTAGAAGCATTTGAGATGTGGATGTGGAGGAGAATAGAAAGAATAAGCTGGATGGAAAGAGTAATGAAAGAGTATTGGAAAGGGTTGGTGAGAGAAGATGTCTGCTGAAGGTTGTAAGAGAAAGGAAAAAGAACTGGTTAGGACATTCATTGAGAAGGGAGTGCTTGCTTGTAGATGCTTTGGAAGGATTGGTTTGTGGGAGAAGACTGAGAGGAAGAAGGTATTAAGGAACTGCTAAAGCATTTTATAAGCTACATCTATGAAAACTGATACTTGATTTCTCGGTTAGAAATAAAAAATTCGTGTTTCACTGTCTTTGTAAATTTTACTCATAAGGGAGTGGAATGGGGGATCTACATCCACATGGGAATACTGTAAATTACATTTAAGTGCCTGGCAGAGGGTTCATCGAACCACCTTCACAATTCTCTATTGTTCCAATCTCGTAAAGCGCGCGGAAAGAACGAACACCTATATCTCTCCGTACAAGCTCTGATTTCCCCTATTTTATCATGGTGATCGTTTCTGCCTGTGTAGATCGGTGTCAACAGAAGATTTTGACATTCGGACGAGGAAGTTGCTGATTGTAATTCAGTGGGACGAATGCATCGGATCGACAAACGCATTTGTTTGAATAATGTTCACCCTAATCCTTAATCAGTTCAGTGACACTCTCTCCCCTATTTTGCGATAATACAAAACGTGCTGCCCTTCTTTGAATTTGTTCGATTTGCTCCGTCAATTCTATCTTGTAAGGGTCCCACACCGCTTATCAGTGTTCTAAAAAGAGGATGGACAAGCGTAGTGTAGGCAGGCTTCTTAGTAGATCTGATACATTTTATAAGTGTCCTGCCAATAAAATGCAGTCTTCGTTCAGCCTTCCCCACAACATTTTCTATGTGTTCCTTCCAAATTAACTTGATCGTAACTGTAATTCCTGGGTATTTAGTTCAGTTTACGGTCTTTAGATTTGACTGATTTATCGTGTAAACCAAGTTTAACGGATTCCTTGTAGCACTAATGTGGATGACTTCACACTCTTCGTTATTTAGGGTCAAATGCCAATTTTTGCACCATACAGATGTCTTTTCTAAATAGTTTTGCAATTTGTTTTGATCTTCTGATGACTTTATTACTCGATAAACGACAGCGTCATCTGGAAACAACCTAAGACAGCTGCTCAGATTGTCTCCCATGTCGTTTATATAGATAAGGAACAACAAAGGGCCTGTAACACTGTCTTGAGGAAGAACGGAAATCACTTCTGTTTTACTCGATGAATTCCTGTCAGTTACAACTAACTTTGACCTCTCTGACAGGAAATTACGAATCCAGTCACATAACTGAGACGATTATACATAAGCATGCATTCCACCACAAGCCGCTTGTGTGGTACAATGTCAAAAGGCTTAAGGAGATCCAGTAATACGGAATCAATTTGAAATCCTTTGTCAAGAGCACTCAACACTTTATGCGAGTAAAGAGATAGTTGTGCTTCACAAGTTTTAAGAAAATATTTCCTTATGAAAGCATTTTTAAAGCTAAATCTATGATAATTTGCATCTGATATTTCGGTCAGAAATAAAAACTGTATGTTTTGATGTTTTTGGAAATCGAACCCCAGATGGGGTGAAACATAGGATGAATATTATTGTGGAAATATTTCACTACTAAAGCATTTTTGAGGCTACATCTCTGGAAATTTGTACTTCGCTGTTCGGTTAAAAGAAATGAGAAAAAAAATTAAGACTGGATTCAGTGTTTATGGAAATTGAGCTCCTAATTGTCTTAATAGCGACATGTTTTCAAAAAACCTTCCACACCTGTTTCAACATGTTAGTGATGGAATTTCGAAAAATCCTTTCATAAGAGATGCCTGCAGTGTAAGATTAACACCCTCTCCAAATTTCAAGTTTCTATCCTTAGCGGTTAATCAGTTAGGTCGTTTCGTTTTACATAATACAGAGATTAGGGCGATTTTGAAGTTAGAACTGAGACAATTATTATTTGGTCTCAATCAGAAGTACAAAGACACGGGTTTCAACCCTTTTGGAAATTCAGCCTCCATCGTAATGCACTATGGTCAGCCGCCAATTTTTGCGGGCTGCGGGCAGGAGGGCCTGCGAAGCACGGTTCCATTACTGACTTTAAGATCTTAAAATTGTTCTCCCTCCGTTGATCACCATCGATCATCTGGCGCCGTGCAACAACCGCATCACTACGTTGGTCATTAATGGGGAGTGAGTGAGTCAAGTCCCGGTCTGCCACAAATTTTCATTTGTTTCCAGCAAATTGTATAGCGGTGGTTACGTACTCGCAATTTGCGAATACGTTCCCTAATTTGATGTGGCTACAAAGCGTCAGGAGTGTCTGCTCCTTCGGACACGCAGGTATGGCCGACGAAACATTGCGTCGTCCACCCAAGAAACAGAAGCACCGCGAGTACGTTGTCTAGGTGTAGAAGCATCACGACCCCCCCCCCCCCCCTACTTGTGCGTGACCTCCAGGAATGGCTTGTCACCATAGGTCACAGACGACGGAGGGGAAGTTGTTACAGGCTGCGAAGGACAAACAGATGAGGGGGAAGGAGGCCCACTCAACAGCAGGTATTCCAAGATCGATGCGTCTTCCGACGTTTACAGAAACAGTCAAATACAGACATGGCACTAATGAGAATATTTAGATATATCAAAACAATTTTAAAGCTAAATCTGCGAAAACGTATATCTAATTTTCGGTTAGAAATAAAGAAATATGTGTTAGGGGATGTAATTTCAAAAATGCTTCTGTCACCATCGTGACAGTGCTTATCCATCTACGTTGTCATGGTTGCTGTCCTGTACAAAACCTGCCCTCCACTGGGTCAGGATGGTGTATGGCAAAGACTCGGAAGATTGGAGGGGACAGTCTATGAACTTTTGTTACGAAGTGTTGAGGTACTGCTCTACGATGCCTTTTTCACCTGAGCGATGTACAATAGTAAACCACGAGAAAGCACAGATCACCGACTTCACCCTGAAGGAATGATGGTGCGAGCCCAGATTTGTGACTCTATGGCTTTGGAAGGTCCGTCAATGTACCATCCTATAGCAATGTACCAGACAACGACGTCGCCAGACCCTGATTCGAACAATCACTGATGACAAAGTCAAGCAATATGACATCAAATGTTGCATTGGATGCGCCCTTCTCGCCCACTATGCAATGTTGTATGCTAACCGCACCCATTCATTGGTTGTCATTGTAGAAATTTCTCGGCCCTCATTCAGCTTCATAGCAGAGGATGCGGCGTTGCGCTAGAGACCCGTAACAGGAGACGAAGCCGTCAATGCTATCATAGTAGGAGCTGCTAACGCCACCTGGCCATGATGGCATACTCCTCAAATATTATCGTGTTTTCCGACATCTATTTGCGTCCATGTGGAATGCTATATCTGTAGAACTTACGTTCCTCGCAGTCAGGGTCCCTGATGAGTTTCTAGAGGGTCTCATTGTCCATATTTACACTTCAGAGACAATCACCTCGTGACACTGCTAATAGCGACATGACGGTCTTTACTCGCCTCTTAGCAACGCGAGCTAATAGGGAGGCCCGTCATGTCGTGTCCTATGACCAGGCGTCGATAGACCCTTACAGCATTCGTACAGCGCTCCGCTGCTATCGCGATCCGATTGCCCTCGCTCAAGCTCAACATTTGCCCACGGCTTTGGCATCCTTAGACTTCAGCCAGATGTTCGATCAGGTCGAACATTCTTGTCTAATGGTCGTCCTCCGTCCTATGGGATACCCAGAAACTGTCGTCGACGTGGTCGTACATCTCCAGCCCGACTGACGTGACGGGTGTTGTAAACTGGTAGGCTCTCGCAACCGATCCTGATCAGGTGTTTGGTGCACAGGGGCGCTTCCTGTCGGTGCTGCTGTATACCTTCGACGTAGAAGCATTGTTATGTGGACTACGGCTACGACTGACGGGGATGTCGCTAGGTGGACATCGATTTTGTTACACCGCCTAGGCGGACGATTTGATGCTTCAAAACTGGTTTCGCAGGACAGAATGAATCAGGTTGTGGAAAGGGGCCGATGTCAATTACTGTTAGTTATACAAGAACACACACAACTTTATTCCTCAAACCAATGCACAGTTTTCTCTTTAACACAACAAAGATCAATTCACGGCTGAGGGCTCAAGTAACTTCTCCAGAATAAGTTTAAATGACTGCTTTTAAAACACCAGAATTTAGTGTAACGGCTGAAGGCCTTACTTAAGTAAAATTGAAACATCTTCTCGGCTAAAGGCCTAAACAATATTTCAGATCAGCTAAGGAAATTCTTTAGAAACCAAGCATTTACAATCTTCGACTAAAGGCCATATGAAGGAAAATTCAAATAAATTCTTCGGCTGAAAGACCAATAAAATTTTTTTTACATAATACACTCCTGCAAATGGAAAAAAGAACACATTGACATCGGTGTGTCAGACCCACCATACTTGCTCCGGACACTGCGAGAGGGCTGTACAAGCAATGATCACATGCACGGCACAGCGGACACACCAGGAACCGCGGTGTTGGCCGTCGAATGGCGCTAGCTGCGCAGCATTTGTGCACCGCCGCCGTCAGTGTCAGCCAGTTTGCCGTGGCATACGGAGCTCCATCGCAGTCTTTAACACTGGTAGCATGCCGCGACAGCGTGGACGTGAACCGTATGTGCAGTTGACGGACTTTGAGCGAGGGCGTATAGTGGGCATGCGGGAGGCCGGGTGGACGTACCACCGAATTGATCAACACGTGGGGCGTGAGGTCTCCACAGTACATCGATGTTGTCGCCAGTGGTCGGCGGAAGGTGCACGTGCCCGTGACCTGGGACCGGACCGCAGCGACGCACGGATGCACGCCAAGACCGTAGGATCCTACGCAGTGCCGTAGGGGACCGCACCGCAACTTCCCAGCAAATTAGGGACACTGTTGCTCCTGGGGTATCGGCGAGGACCATTCGCAACCGTCTCCATGAAGCTGGGCTACGGTCCCGCACACCGTTAGGCCGTCTTCCGCTCACGCCCCAACATCGTGCAGCCCGCCTCCAGTGGTGTCGCGACAGACGTGAATGGAGGGACGAATGGAGACGTGTCGTCTTCAGCGATGAGAGTCGCTTCTGCCTTGGTGCCAATGATGGTCGTATGCGTGTTTGGCGCCGTGCAGGTGAGCGCCACAATCAGGACTGCATACGACCGAGGCACACAGGGCCAACACCCGGCATCATGGTGTGGGGAGCGATCTCCTACACTGGCCGTACACCACTGGTGATCGTCGAGGGGACACTGAATAGTGCACGGTACATCCAATCCGTCATCGAACCCATCGTTCTACCATTCCTAGACCGGCAAGGGAACTTGCTGTTCCAACAGGACAATGCACGTCCGCATGTATCCCGTGCCACCCAACGTGCTCTAGAATGTGTAAGTCAACTACCCTGGCCAGCAAGATCTCCGGATCTGTCCCCCATTGAGCATGTTTGGGACTGGATGAAGCGTGGTCTCACGCGGTCTGCACGTCCAGCACGAACGCTGGTCCAACTGAGGCGCCAGGTGGAAATGGCATGGCAAGCCGTTCCACAGGACTACATCCAGCATCTCTACGATCGTCTCCATGGAAGAATAGCAGCCTGCATTGCTGCGAAAGGTGGATATACACTGTACTAGTGCCGACATTGTGCATGCTCTGTTGCCTGTGTCTATGTGCCTGTGGTTCTGTCAGTGTGATCATGTGATGTATCTGACCCTAGGAATGTGTCAATAAAGTTTCCCCTTCCTGGGAGAATGAATTCACGGTGTTCTTATTTCAATTTCCAGGAGTGTACTTGTCCACAACTACATGGTATTTTGTATACCCCAGGTGTTGCTAGGGAGTGTCGGGCGTCTTTTGCAGTTCTTAAATATTCATTCCTTAACCTTCTTGGTGGGTCTGAAGATTGTTTCGATCCCATACTTGGCCAGAACTTTTCCCATACGGTCAGTGACTTTATTAATGAACGGTAGGGAAAGTTTTCCAGTAGGTGACCGTTGTCGCTCTGGACTTCTGGCTTCTTTCCTTCTTTGAGTCATCCATAAAATGCTATGCCATGCCTTCAAAGTGACGGTGATACTTGAGCGGTGACCTACGGCGAGACGTCAGGCAGCTCCCTCAATGTACGTAAATCGCAATTTATATACATCGGTACAGGTCTGCCTAGGGAGGCATTGGGCTGCTCTATCTGACCGATAATTTAAGCTGCCTTGGTATCCATTTTACGACCTACTTGTGGCGCTTTGCGGCCCACAACTGCCGACGGCTCTGCAACGGACCGGGTTTGGTCTCGTTGAACATCACCTCCGCTCCCTTGACCTCCTGAAAAGAACTCTTCCGGTCCCGCACACCCTGGCTCACCACGTGTTAGCTGCGATGGGTCCCTTTGTTAGCTAGGGGATGGTCCGCTATGAGTTCCTCAGCCTTCCTCAGGGTTAAGGAAATATGGGTCTGTACCATGTTCGGGATAGAGGTTGTACGCTTTTTAACTGTTCACAGTCGACGATGTAGTGGCGTTGCCCTTACCTGCTTATTGCGTGATGCATATGCCCCAGCCTCTTTGGCTCCTCCGGTGACGTTGTCGAACATCCAGAGCCCTTCTATCACGTCGGACTCTTTTTATTTCTGGAGCACAAGTACCTTTAGGCCTTTTTGCCATCTGTGCACATGTTTTGGACGAGGATGATCTGCACTGAGATCCAACAGGCCTGCATCCTCAATGTCATAGAACAGAAACACCTGCACTACTCGTGTGATCAAAAAAATCCGGACGCCCCCAAAAATATATTTTTTTCATATTAGGGGCATTGTGCTTCCACGTACTGCCAGGTACTCCATATCAGCGACCTCAGTAGTCTTTAGACATCGTGAGAGAGCAGAATGGGGCGCTCCGCGGAACTCACGGACTTCGAACGTCGTCAGGAGATTGGGTGTCACTTGTGTCATACGACTGTACGTGAGATTTGCACACTCCTAAACATGCCTAGGTGATAGTGAAGTGGAAACGTGAAGGGACATGTACTCCATAAAGGCTTACAGACTGACCTCGTCTCCTCACTGACTCTGATGATGGTCGTAGTAGAGAGAATATAAAATGTAGACTGGCAATGGCAAGGAAAGCGTTTCTGAAGAAGAGAAATTTGTTTACATCGAGTATGGATTTAAGTGTCAGGAAGTCGTTTCTGAAAGTATTTGTATGGAGTGTAGCCATATATGGAAGTGAATCATGAACGGTAAATAGTTTGGACAAGAAGAGAATAGAAGCTTTCGAAATGTGGTGCTACAGAAGAATGCTGAAGATTAGATGGGTAGATCACGTAACTAATGAGGAAGTATTGAATAGGATTGGGGGGAAGAGAAGTTTGTGGCACAACTTGACCAGAAGAAGGGAACGGTTGGTAGGACATGTTCTGAGACATCAAGGGATCACCAATTTAGTATTGGAGGGCAGCGTGGAGGGTAAAAATCGTAGGGGGAGACCAAGAAATGAATACACTAAGCAGATTCAGAAGGATGTAGGTTGCAGTAGGTACTGGGGGATGAAGAAGCTTGCACAGGATAGAGTAGCATGGAGAGCTGCATCAAACCAGTCTCGGGACTGAAGACCACAACAATAACAACAATCCGGGTTCCAAGTCTGTTAATGCCCGTCGTGCGTTTATAATCACGTAAATGCAAATAACAGTTCCGCAAATACACAACCCTTTTGTATCTTTGTACGCGACACTACCACCATCTTAATGTGAGCATATCTCTATCCCATTACCTTTATCACCTCAGTGTACATAAAAGGCGAAAGTAAAAGAAGGGTTCAAGAAGATAAGACTCGGTGATGACGTTGCTATCCCTACTGAAAGTGACGAATAATTACAGGAATTACTGAACAGAATAAACAGTACACGGTGCACAGAAATGTAATGAGACTAAACCGAAGAAAGACAGAAGCGTCGAGGAGAGGAGGAAAGATGTTAGTGAGGCAGTTACCTTCAAAATTGAGGAACACGGCGTAGAAGAAGTGAACAAATTCTGCTACCTTGAAAGCAAAATAACACGTTTACGGACGTTAAAAGCACATAAGAAGTAGACTAGTAAATGAGAAGGGGGAAAGCTGCCCAAAGGAAGTCTACTATCACGAAATATCGGTCTTCATCGGACGAAGAAATTTCTGAGAAGGTACATTCTGAGTAGAGAGTTTTATGGTAATGAATAATGGACTCTGGGAAAACCAGAAAAGAAGAAAATCTGAACGTTTGAGATGGAATCTTTCGCATTGCCAGCCACACATTTACGAACGTGAAGTCCATGAGTGGCTGAAAGCGGTGTCCAAGTAGCAGAACACTACCACTGCCATTCAATGATCGGTTCATTTGGATCAGACGACCCGGTTTATTCCATGTCGTACTGTAGAAGGATATTCATTATTAGAGGGGTAGGTAAGGTAAACACTGAACTGGTTCTCACAAAATCATCGAATAAACGAAAATTGGGAGATGACTGGTAAGACTAGTGGACAGGATAATAGAACATGACTGTGTTGACACATAGAAGAATAACTTCCATTGTAATAGATAGAACTGTTGATTGTAAAAACTATAGGCAAGTCTAGAGATTGGAGTGTATACAACCAATGATTAAAGATGTAGGGTGCAAGTGCTACTCACAAGGGAACATCCCCATCGCACCCCCCTCAGATTTAGTTATAAGTTGGCACAGTGGATAGGCCTTGAAAAACTGAACACAGATCGATCGAGAAAACAGGAAGAAGTTGTGTGGAACTATGAAAATATAAGCAAAATATACAAACTGGGTCGTCCATGCGTAAGATAGGCAATATTAAGAGCACTGTAAGGCGAGGAGCTCCGTGGTCCCGTGGTTAGTGTGAACAGCTGCGGAACGAGAGGTCCTTGGTTCAAATCTTCCCTCTACCGAAAATTTTAACTTTTTATTTTCAGTCTATGTGAAAAACTCTTATGTTTTCATCACTTTTTTTGGAATGATTATTACATCCACAAGAAAACCTAAATCGGGCAAGGTAGAAGAAACTTTTAACCCATTCGCCAAGTATACTAGTTAGGTGGGTCGACAACATATTCCTGTCATGTGACGCACATGCTGTCACCAGTGTCGTATACAAAATATCAGACGTGTTTTCCTGTGGAGGAATCGGTTGACCTATGACCTTGCGATCAAATGTTTTCGGTTCCCATTGAAGGGGCACGTCCTTTCGTCAACTAATCACACGGTTTTGCGGTGCGGTCGCAAAAGACAGACACTAAACTTATTACAGTGAACAGAGACGTCAATGAACGAACGGACAGATCATAACTTTGCGAAAATAAAGAAAGCAAAATTTTCAGTGGAGGGCAGATTTGAACCAACGACCTCGCATTCCACAGCTGTTCACACTAACCACGGGACCACGGCGCTCCTCGCCTCACATTGCCCTTAATATTGCGTATGTTACACATGGACGACCCAGTTTGTATATTTTGCTTATTTTTTCATAGTTCCACACAATTTCTTCCTGTTTTCTCGATTGATCTGTGTTCAGTTTTTCAAGGCCTATCCATTGTGCCAACTTATAACTAAATCTGAGGGGGGTGCGATGGGGATGTTCCCTTGTCAGAGAAGATAATGTGTGAAAGGTTGGCACGAAAGAGAAATTCGCAGCGGGCCGCATCAAAGCAATCAGATGACTGATGGAAATGTGTGCTGTCAGTCGTTGCATTATATTGATTCTGCGCTCAGGTGGGTACAGTAACGCCACCGTAGGATTGTTGTAGTTTCCACTGGTATTTTTAATACCGTTTTAAAGTTTAATCCTATGAAACACAGCGCCCGTAATTTCATTGGGAGACCACATTAAGTTCTTAAATAAGTGAGTAACGATTTATTTTACTAAACTGACTGACGGGAAAATGCACTAGATTTATTTCCAAATAATTAAGCTTAGTCTGCAGCTCTCGAAACGTGCGCTGAGCTACAGTTATTTATTCCGTGGATTAACGTGTTGTATTCAGAAGTTTTTTAGAGGCATCCGCGGCGCCAGAACATTTTTATTTCAGTTAGATGCTAAACGTGGAGTCCCAGTTCCGATTAGTACTGTGTTAAGAATAAATGTCTCAAAGGTTTTTTATTTTAAGTGCCTTATTGCGGTGCTTCGCACAAGTCTCATTACGAAAGCTAAGTTATATTGTTGTATGATTTATGCGCTCGGTATGAGAAACTGTCTAATAACTTTTCAATTATTTCATTCTTTTTTTAGGAAATGGAAAAGCTACAGAGTACGTCTCTCCAACTCTGCAAACTCCACCAAATTCTTTAGTGTACCTTGCTGGGCTACCGCTGCTGGAGAAATTCCTTTGTCACATTTTAGGGAATTATCGTTTCCAGAGTGGCGAGGTCTGGAGAGGTCATTACTCCCCCCCCCCCCCCCCAGAATATGCAGTACAGAATTTCTATTCATATACGAATGTATAACCATCGTTTCTGTAGGATAAATTAAGTTTTTATTGTAAGCTGTCAACTATAAAATTTATGATGTAAGAGAAATTCAGACCTCAGCCGCAATCGGGCAATGATATAAATCCTATGACGACAAGTGAAAAATTGTGCCGATCAGGAACTAGAACCCGGATTTTCCGGTCACCTTGAGGACTACGGCTATTGGAGCACGATTTTTAACCATAATTCTCAACTTTTCGCACGCTACACACGTAGCTTCCAATGTCCATTATCCTCATTGCTCGCAGCTTGCAGTCTAAGCTGGGATCAATGATGTTACTACGTGTGTAGTGTGCGACAAGCTAAGAATTTTGGGTGGACAGAAACTGTGCTCAGATAGCCGAAGCGATTAAGGCGACGCCTCGCATAGAGCAGGAAGTTTGGGATCGAGTCCCGGTCCGGCACAAATATTCACTTGTCGCTATTGGATTTATTTCAACTCCCGGTTGCGGCTTTCTTTTGCATTATTTATATAGTATGGTAAGGAACAGTGTAAAAAGCTTTGGAGGGTGTTGCAGAGTAGATTTTGCTGGTAGATAGTTGTTGAGGAAAAATACTGGATACGTTCCACCGTTTCCGAATTAATTAGGATTGAAGTCAGCCAACGAGGCCACTGCCCACACGAAAGCAGATTGCCAAATACAAGTAGCGTCGGTTGTTCTCATAGCGTAAATGATAGCTCACGAGATTGCTCAGCCTTTGGCTTCGATTCGGTCCCTACTGCCGTCCAATGACCTGCTTTCGTATTGCTCTCTTACTCAATTTTTAGGGTACCAAGCAAAGAACATTGAAACCTTCCCGTCTCCTCTATATCTCTTTTTTTTTTGTTACGCAACTTTCCCTTCTACAGTAACCTATGATGCCTTTCCTTAGGATTTCTATCTCTTGCTTAATAATAACAAATGAAATCTTCCCTTTGAAATTTATTCTCTTTCCCAATCTTTGCATACAAATTTAATTGCTGCTTATTAAAAGTGATTTTCTGATTATTTCGACGAAACATACTATGTGTCGTCGTCGTGGCCCAAAACTGTTCCTCACCTTTTTTTACTGTTACTGGATCGTCATCTGACTTCTGCATCGAACTGCGACATGAACATGCTTACTCTTTTTTACTATATTAGCTGCTGGTGGGCTGTCATAATAAGTGGCTGTATTTATTACCAAAGCTGACGTTATTCTTTAATAGCAAAGCTGACGTTATTCTTTAATTAGTTTGACTGAAATTACGTAATTCATAGTTAAACTTTTTCTTGACAACAATAAAATTTTGCAAATTTTTTTATGTTGATGGTTTTTGGGCTGGATTATGATCAGTAATGCAATACTGCTGGCAAAAATTAATTATATTCTGAATGAAATGATTTTACAAACGTTCAAATGGGACTTACTTTTTACAATAATCTTACAACTAGCAATGCGCAAACATACCTTCATTAGTCTTGAGTTTCTCAAAAAATTAATTCAATCATATTAGTTCCTCTTATGATAATAGTTATCTGATGTCTCTGTACATCCATTTATAATCTCTTGTAAATCATAGCTAGGGGCTGGCAGGCACACCGCTCCTCTCAATCTCCCGCTTCACTCCTGCTACCGACTCGCTTCACTTCTCGGTTACTACTGACTTGCTACGAACGCTAAAGTGTGGTCTCTCCTGCCAACAATGCTTTCTGGTGCAGACAATCCCTGCTACCATTACAAAATGTATCAATGCGCGGTCTTTCCTGCTCTTTTCTTAAAATGTATCCATACGCGGTCTCTCCCGCCCTTTTAAAAATTATATTAATTTGCGGTCTCTCTTGCCAACAATACTTTCTACATCTACATGATTACTCTGCAATTCACATTTAAGTGCTTGGCAGAGGGTTCATCGAACCACAATCATACTATCTCCCTACCATTCCACTCCCGAACAGCGCGCGGGAAAAACGAACACCTTTCTGTTCGAGCTCTGATTTCTCTTATTTTATTTTGATGATCATTCCTACCTATGTAGGTTGGGCTCAACAAAATATTTTCGCATTCGGAAGAGAAAGTTGGTGACTGATATTTCGTAAATAGATCTCGCCGCGTCGAAAAACATCTTTGCTTTAATGACTTCCATCCCAACTCGCGTATCATATCTGCCACACTCTCTCCCCTATTACGTCATAATACAAAACGAACTGCCCTTTTTTGCAACCTTTCGATGTCCTCCGTCAATCCCACCTGGTAAGGATCCCACACCGCGTAGCAATATTCTAACAGAGGACGAACGAGTGTAGTGTAAGCTGTCTCTTTAGTGGACTTGTTGCATCTTCTAAGTGTCCTGCCAATGAAACGCAACCTCTGGCTCGCCTTCCCCACAATATCATCTATGTGGTCTTTCCAACTGAAGTTCTTCGTAATTTTTACACCCAGGTACTTAGTTGAATTGACAGCCTTGAGAATTGTACTATTTATCGAGTAATAGAATTCCAACGGATTTATTTTGGAACTCATGTGGATCACCTCACAATTTTGGTTATTTAGCGTCAACTGCCACCTGCCACACCATACAGCAATCTTTTATTAATCGCTTTGCAACTGATACTGGTCTTCGGATGACCTTACTAGACGGTAAATTACTGCATCATCTCGAACAACCTAAGAGAACTTCTCAAATTGTCACCCAGGTCATTTATATAGATCAGGAAGAGCAGAGGTCCCAGGACGCTTCCCTGGGGAACACCTGATATCACTTCAGTTTTACTCGATGATTTGCCGTCTATTACTACGAACTGCGACCTTCCTGACAGGAAATCACGAATCCAGTCGCACAACTGAAACGATACCCCATAGGCCCGCAGCTTGATTAGAAGTCGCTTGTGAGGAACCGTGTCAAAAGCTTTCCGGAAATCTAGAAATACGGAATCAACTTGAGATCCCCTGTCGATAGCGGCCATTACCTCGTGTGAATAAAGACGTTGCACAAGAACGATGTTTTCTGAAACCATGCTGATTACGTATCAATAGATCGTTCCCTTCGATGTGATTCATAATGTTTGAATACAGTATATGCTCCTAAACCCTACTGCAAACCGACGTCAATGATATAGGTCTTTAGTTCGATGGATTACTCCTACTACCCTTCTTAAACACTGGTGCGACCTGCGCAATTTTCCAATCTGCAGGTACAGATCTATCGGTGAGTGAGCGGTTGTATATGATTGCTAACTAGGGAGCTATTTTATCAGCGTAATCTGAAAGGAACCTAATCGGTATACAATCTGGACCTGATGACTTGCCCGTATCAAGCGATTTGAGTTGCTTCGCAACCCCAAAGGTATCTACTTCTAAGAAACTCATGCTAGCAGCTGTTCGTGTTTCAAATTCTGGAATATTCCATTCGTCTTCCCTGGTGAAGGAATTTCGGAAAACTGCGTTCAATAACTCCGTTGTAGCGGCACAGTCGTCGGTCACAGTACCATCGGCACCGCGCAGTGCAAGTATTGACTGCGTCTTGCCGCTTATGTACTTTACATACGACCAGAATTTTGAGACAATGTTTCGTTGTGGAACCTATTAAAGGCATCTCGCATTTGGTGCAGACATTCCCTGCTATCACTATTATTTCCAACATGACAAATATTAATTATTCCTACTTAATCCTATTAATAAAATATAAACATCTTTCATAATTTGTGGTTTGACGACAATAGAAATATACACGTGTTACAACATATTTGGCGACACCGTCTCTGACGTGCCACTTAAACTGGCGGGCGCAACGGCCTGATTGGATAAATTCCATGCTAATTAATTCGAAAACGTAGCAACGTACTGAATTTTTATTCTTAACAATTATTTCTCAGCCTGGCTCACTCAGCAACATCCTTACAAGCTGTTCAGTCAGTTTCTCACCACCCTATATATACACAGCCACTGAATCAGAAAGTGGTGTCTGTTCTTTCGGACATGTCCCGATATAACTAATATTATATGCGCCTTGACGGCAAATAATGACACCTTCATTGCGGACGCTCATTACATCCGATCTTTTGTGAGAATCAAGTGAAGCTGCGAGCAATGGGCGGGATGACATTTATCGAAACTGAAAAACTTATTTACATAAAAAAATGGCGATTTTAGATCCAACAGCTGCTGGAAAAATTTCTGTGGCCGCCCATGTTTCACACTGTGGTGGAGCGTGAACAATTTTTAAGTACCCTGAAAGATTAAAACTGTGCTAGACTGGGATGTTAAACTGCAGACTTGCGTTTCGGAATCCGTGCACTTACCGACAGAGTTATTTAGACGCGACCCACGAGCTGCCATTCTAGATTCACTTCTACCAGTTTCTTTTCTTCTAGGGGTGCCAGCTCAGACCATCTATGAAGTTTGCTTTTTGGGAGAGAGGTATGGACGGAAGTGAAGCTTTGAGTGCTGGTAGTGTGTTGTATCTAGACTGTCTATGAATTTCAATGTTCCCGATTCGTTTCCTGATGCCGGACACAGTTCTATTCTGACAGAAAGTTTCAGAAGATCTGACATTCCTCTGCAGAGTTGGGAACACTATAACATAATAGGGATATCCGTTATTAACGACAGCACATGACGTATGTGCCGCCATAAAAAAAATTGCTTACACTTACTCCACGTGACTCTATAAACTTTGGGACAGTCGTGCCCAGTGTGAAGTTCAACTCCTCCCTTATTGGTGTGAAGTAACTGCCAGTGTCAAGTAGAACTGTAGAACAATATACACGAAACTAATACTCAACCCGATAAACACATGCTTTTGTAATTTATCTCTTCAGTCTTTGTATTATCTTTTATTTTTGCATAGATAACACTCAATTGCAATTATATTTCGTCGAATATTCCTTCATTTAAAACCTGAATCTAGTAAGTGACTAAATTAATGTTTTGTGACAAAAATGTGGATGTACAAGGTAGTCCCTGTTTATATCAAGTAAATTTCAATCTCATCACAAAATGTAACATTAATTTGAAAGGCAAAATTAATTTCACATTCCGAACAACGTTAAATAATTGAAATCATGTCAGGGTCTGTTAATAAACGATATTAATGAAATAATTTAAAATAACGGAGAAAATTGGAAGTACCGTTTTAGCAACGATGCATGTATTGTAAGGAGAAAAAAAACAAGATCAAAAGAGCATTACATAATAACGTAAAACAGTAAAAAACAGCTGTATTTAATGAAAGAAACCTAAGTAATAGTTACGGTCGATAACTGAGTCTGTGTATGCGTTGCCACTATAACTATGTCTGTGACGGTGATGAGGACATTTTTTTCCTACGTTTCCACTCAAGAATTCGTCCCTGTTGTTTGTCGGTTTTATAGATGTTCACCTGTGCGTCACATATTTTGATGCTTGGAAATTTAGCGTAAATGGAAACCGAGAGATCGCAGGATCAAACCTCTCTCAGACCAAGTAATTTTCTGTATTTGTTTTTACGTAACCTACACCTCACAACGATATGAGGATCCGCCAGAAATAGTTGAACTAGTATTAATGAGAAAACAAAAATTTTATAGTGTCTCGATAAAGTGGCCGCCTTAGATTGGACAAGCGGTTTCTTTCACCACAAAAACCGGAAACTCACCTTTAATTAGCGGCCGAAGCTGCAGTGACGGGTATTAGTCGCTCTGTGTTTTAATCATCCTATTTTATTTTATACTGTAAAAACAATGATAGGCTAATACGTTACGACATTTCCCACCACTAGACTGAATGCCATTTTCGAATCACGTCTTAAATTCATAGCAGTAAACCTCCAATCTCGATAGCCCAATGAGTCGAACTCCCATATATAAAGTGCCATATCTCCCGAAATAAGTGTCGTACAAACATACAAGATTATCGCTGTTAATGACTAGATTATGACAGCATTTTCAGTATTTAAATTCGCTCAATTACGGTATCAAATATTGATTGTCAAATTCTTCTTGCTACGGAAATTCGCTAGGTAGGCAACCTGTAACTGGCGTACAAGCGGGGAGAGAGGTTTAGTAATGTAGTACATACTGCTGAAATGTTCAGCCTGCAATAGGACAGCACCACAAGCAGCAGAGGAACAGCCACCTCTAGCGTCTCTCTACTGTTGCTGAACTGCGAACTCGCAGAGATGCAGAAATCGAAAAAAAAGAAAGAGGAGAGCGGAAACGGTGCGCAGACACTGAGGGGCCACCCCTAGAGCTATGGGGAGGGGGAAGGTGTGGCGAGGTTCTGCTTTTAGCCGTATTGCTGGCGTTGGCTGGCAGTTCCTTGCTGCCTCAGCAGTTTGGGGGAGGGGGAGGGGGATGGGGGAGGGACGTGGATAGTGCCAGCAGCTCCTTTGGGAACGGCGGCCGATGTCAAGTGACGACGTGTGGCGCAAAGCGTGGAACCGCCCTGCTGAAACATTTCTTGTGTTTGAAGGTTTTCCGTCGTTTCCGATGAGTTTCAGAAATATGCAAAGTGAATTTATTTTGTTCCACTCAATTTGCCAGATTGCACTGTACTTACAATATTTTATTTCGATTTGTGGAATTTGAGGCACATTGTATTGTATATACATTGATAGGCTAACACATTACGACTTTTCCCACCACTAGACCGAATGCTATTTTGTAGCATTACAGGGATATTGCGCGACAATGCAAGTACGAGGTTTATTTTGTTTTCAAGCCACATCAGTCGCGAAATTAACATCACAGTCAAAATCTGTTAAAGTTTCGTGCTGATGTGTTGTACAGTGTCTCTACTATTCCTGTTAAGAGCGTCACGTTGCATTTCTGAGCTTTGAGTGCATAGTGAGCTCATAAATACACTATGTGATGAAAAGTATCCGAAGACCAACAAAAACATACGTTTCTCATATTAGGTGCATTGTGCTGCCACCTCCGCGGAACTCACGGATTTCGAACGTCGTCGAGTGATTGGATGTCACTTGTGTCATATGTCATTACGCGAGATTCCCACACTCCTAAATAACCCTAGGTCAACTTTTTCCGATGTGATGGTGAAGTGGAAACGTGAAGGGAAACGTACAGTACAAAAGCGTACAGGCCGACCTCGTCTTTTGACTGACAGAGACTGGCGACAGTTGAAGAGAGTCATAATGTCTGACAGGCAGACATCTATCCAGATCATAACACAAGAATTCCAAACTGCATCAGGATCCACTGCCACGACTATGACAGTTAGGCTGGAGGTGAGGAAGTGGATTTCATGGTCAAGCGGCTGCTCATAAGCCACACATCAAGCTAGTAAATGCCAAACGACACATCGCTTGGACTAATGAGCCTAAACATTGGACGACTGAACAGTGGAAAAAACGTGTGGAGTGACCAATACGGTATACAATGCGGCGATCCGATGGCAGGTTGTGGGTATCGCGAATGCCCGGTGAACGTCATCTGCCAGCGTGTGTAGTGCCTACAGTAAAATTCGGAGACGGCGGTGTTATGGTGCTGTCGTGATTTTCATGAAGGGAGCTTGCACCCCTTATAGTTTTGCGTGGCACTATCACAGCACAGGCCTACATTGATGTTTTAAGCACCTTCTTGCTTCCCACTGTTGCAGAGCAATTCGGGGATGGCGATTGCATCTTTCAACACGATCGAGCACCGGTTAATAATGCATGGCCTGTGGCGGAGTGGTTACACGACAAAAACATCCCTGCAAAGGACTGGCCTGCACAGAGTCCTGACCTGAATCCTAGAGAACACCTACAAACAATTCGTGCAAGGCCTCACCGACCGACATCGAGACCTCTCCTCAATGCAGCACTCGAGAAAAATGAGCTGCCATTCCCCAAGACACCTTCCAGTACCAGAGTGAACATATGCCTGCGAGAGTGGAAGCTGTCATCAAGGCTAAGGGAGGGCCAACACCTTACTCAATTCCGGCATTACCGTAGGAGGTCGCCACGAACTTTTAAGTCATTTTCTGCCAGGCGTCCGGATACTTTTGTTCACATAGTATATGTCTAGACTGCTAAAGTGTCTCATCTAGTGTGAAGTGGGTGCTGTCATTCGAAGTCTCTATGCTGAGGGACTCCTCCTGACGTTATGCAGCCCACATAATAGCCACTCATGACAGCATTTTGAGGCAATGGTGCAGGAACTTTGAAGGAGGACGTACAGGCGTTCACGTTGCTGATGGTCAGGGAAGCTAGCGATTGTCAACTAATGGTCTTGTTCAGCGTGTGAATCTGGTGACTAGAGGCAGTCGTGCGCAAAAGGCAGCTCAGAATGAGCGAAGGAGAATGTTGCCATCCGGCACAGTCTTTCTTCATGACAATGCATGGCTGCACTCTATAGTTGCAACAAAGACGCTCCAGCAGCGTTTTCGATGAGAAGTGTTCGATGATCCACCATCGAGTCCAGACTTGGCTCTCTCTGTGTTGTGTACATAGTTCCACATAGTCAGCTTGTATACAACTTTCCCACTAGAGCGCGCCCCGCTAAGCACAACAGCGCAGGCGCAGCGCTCGTCCGTCTCCGCACTACGAGATGGCGCTGCCTTAGAGACGGACCAAATTCTGCTTCCGCCGATCTGTGTATTAATATTTAACGCAGCCAGTGAGATTGCTGCTAACATAGAACCTTTTCTCCTCACGGATCACACTCGCGCAGTGATACCTGAATGCACGAGGTATTATAACGAGTGTACAGACCTCTGATCATCAGTCTGCATTTGGCTGCATTAGTCTGTACCAGTCTGCATTTGTCTGCACCAGTCTGTATCAGTCTGCATTAGTCTGTACCAGTATATAGTCAAGTTTCAGTCTGCGCCTAATAAGATTACCCTATTCCTGTACATAGGCATGAAGATAAATGTATAGACACATTTGTCAAGTATCAGTGATATGCGAGAATAAGATTAACTTACCAAGCCCAAAGGAACTTCAGATTGCCAATTGTAAACAGCATCCAGAATCAAGTTATGTTATGTCTATGCCTTTTATTATTTTAATAAATCTGTGTGAAAATTAATCAAGTTCTGTTCAAAGTTGGACACCGTCAATCTGCTACTCTAAGCGTACAAGTGGCATTTCTATCGTCTGACCTAACGGCATAAGATAAACACGCCACGATAAGACCACGACACATATTGCTGACACTCGCCTACTTCGTTAGAGCGACAAGTCAAATAATCTGATGGTGTGTGTACCGAAGGTCTTACAGTACGCACACCACTCTCTGGATTTCATTTCTTTGCTTTCATGAACCCCAGCCTAGGATACCACTTTGGCATGACAATGAGCTATAGAACAGTGTAAAGATTTGGTAGAAAGCACAGGCGTTTGCCTTCTATGGCGAGAGTACTGGGAAGTTGGTACCACACCACAAGAAATGTCTGAGCCGGAGCAGCGACTACGTGAAGAAGTAGCTGGGAGGCGTAGCTAAATTTTGCAAACAAAACATTTTTTTTTTTTTACTGTGGTTTTCATATAGCTGCCAATCGACCTCGAAAGAAAACAGCCGCCGTATATAAACGGATCAGAGCCAAATGCTAAATTATTCTGGTGATGGGATGGGTCTCAAATGAGGAAATCCACTGATCTAAATCAATTTGAAAAAGGGCAGATTGTTACGATACAGTCTGGCAACATGCTTCTCGGAAGCAGCGAAGCTAGTCCACCGTTTGCTTGCGATAATGGTGGGTATCTATGGAAGATTGTTGAAGGGTGGTGACAATGTGTTGTCGTCCACCTCTCATTACAGAAGGTGGAAGTCGGAGGCTTGCCCCACACTGTGTAGCACGATAAGCGATGATGTATGGCAGATCTGGTGACAAAGTACAATCCTGGTCCAGGCACAAGTGTTAGGAAATGCACCGTTCTGCGTACACTGATGCACATGCAACAGACAGCCCCTACATGTTGACCTAATAACATCTTCAATTACGAAGGCAGAAGGCACGAAGGCATCGAGAATGGACCGTGGAACAAAGGAGACCTGTCTCTTAATCAGATTAATCACGTTTCATGTTACAACAGGTCGACGGTCCCGTGTAGATAGACTGAACATGACGGGGCGGGGGGGGGGGGGGGGGAAGTTGTATTACTGTGTGAGAGTCGTTCACGTGGATAGTCCTGTAGTACCTGCCGAGGGCAATATTACACCTTTGGAAGATGTGGACAGTTCTTGCAGCTCTTCATGTCTGATGTCTCCCCCGAAAGTTACGGCGTATTTTTCCTTTGCGTGCGTGTGTGTGTGTGTGTGTGTGTGTGTGTGTGTGTGTGTGTAATCAGTGTTCCGACTGAATTGATGTGGCCCGCCCCGGATTTTTCTCCTGTGCCAACCTACTCAAGTCAGAGTAGCGCTTGCAGCCAATTTTCTTAATTATTTGCTGGATGTATTCCAGTTTCTTTCTACGCTTTCTACCTTCTACGGCTCCCTCTAGTACCATGGAAGCTATATCATGATATCTTAACAGCTATCGAACCATCCTGCCCCTTCGACTTGTCAGCGTTTTCCATATATTCCTTTTCTCAACGATTTTCTAGAGAACCTTCCCATTCCTTACCTTACCGGTCCTCCTTTTCAACGTTCTACTGTAGCACCACATCTCAACTGCTTCGATTCTTTTCTTTTCTCGCTTTCCAACAGTCCTTGTTTCACCACCATACGATTCTATGCTCCAGACGAACATTCTCAAAAATTTGTTTGTCAAATTACGACCTATGTTTGATACTAATAGACTTCTCTTGGCCAGGATTGCCATCTACGCCAATCTCCTGATAACGACATCCTCTTGAGTAGTCCCCGCCCGTAGGTAAGATAGTCCCCCGTTCGGATCTCCAGGCGGGGACTACTCAAGAGGATGTCGTTATCAGGAGGAAGAAAACTGGCGTTCTACGGAACGGAGCGTGGAATGTCAGATCCCTTAATCGGGCAGGTAGGTTAGAAAATTTAAAAAGGGAAATGGATAGGTTAAAGTTAGATATAGTGGGAATTAGTGGTTCGGTCGCAGGAGGAACAAGACTTCTGGTCAGGTGACTACATGGTTATAAACACAAAATCAAATAGGGGTAGAGGATGCCATCATCATTTAACCATACAGTAAAGCGGCATGCCCTCGGGAAAAATTACGGCCGTAGTTTCCCCTTGCTTTGAGCCGTTCGCAGTACCAGCACAGCTAGGCCGTTTTGGTAAGTGTTACAAGGCCAGATCAGTCAATCATCCAGACTGTTGCCCTTACAACTACTGAAAAGGCTGCTGCCCTTCTTCAGGAACCATACGTTTGTCTGGCCTCTCAACAGATAACCCTCCGTTGAGGTTGCACCTACGGTACGGCTATCTGTATCGCTGAGGCCTCCCCGCCAACGGCAAGGTCCATGGTTAATAGGGGTGGGGGGGTGGATACCATATCTCTGATAGATCGACTCCTGTTTCTTCTTCTACCGCATCAGGCAAGTCTTCCCCCTCGAGGATGCCTTCAACGTACTCTTTACTCCTATCCGCTCTCTCAACTCCGTGTAACAGTGGAATTCCCATTGTACCGTTAATGTTATCACGATTTAATTTCATCGGTTTTTGTTTTGACTTTTCTATATGCTGAAGCAGTCCTTTCGAATATCATTTCTATTTCGATTTCTTTACATTTTGCATGCAGCCATTCGCCTTAACTTCCCTGTATTTCCTATTTATTTCATTCCTAAGTTACTCGTATTTCTGAATTTCGCTGAAGATTTTTGCACTTCCTTTTTTCATCGATCAACTGAAGTATCTCTTCTGTTACCTCTTGATTCTTCGAAGTTATCTTCCTTGTACCTATATTTTTATTTCCAACTTCCGTGACTGCCATTTTTAGAGATACCCATTCAACTTTAAGTGGACTGCCTACTGAGCAATAACTTACCGCAGTATCTATAACTTCAGAGAACTTCAAGCGAGTCTCTTCATTCCTTAGTAGCTCCATATCGATCTTCCTTATGCACTGATTCTTCTAACCAGTAACTTAAACTTCAGCCTACTCTCCATTACTAATAAATTGTGATCTGAGTCTATATCTGCTTCTGGGTACGCCTAACAGCGGAGTATCTGATTTCGGCATCTCTGTCAAACCATGATGTAATATAACTAAAATATTCCCGTATCTCGCGGCCTTTTCCAAATATACCTCGTCCTTTTGTGATTCTTGAACAGTGTATTCGCTACTCCTAGCTGAAATTTACTATAAAATTCAATCACTCTTTCTCCTCTCTCATTCCTAGTACCAAGCTCATAATCTCCTGTAAGCCTTTGTTCCGCTGCTACCCTTCCAATCGCATTCCAATGCCATATGACTATTAGATTTTCACCTCCTTGTACGTACTGAATTACCCGTTCAGTATCCTCATACACTTTCTCTATCTCTTCATCTTCTGCTTGGGACGTCGGCATGTATACCTGAACTATTGGTGTCGATGTTGGTTTGGTGTCGATTCTGATGAGAACAACTCTATTACTGTACTTTTTACAGTAACTCACTTTCTATCCTACGGTCATATTCATAAGGAATTCTACTCCCATTTTCTACTGCTGTTGATATTACCCTATACTAATCTGACCAGAAACTTTTGTCTTCTTCTCACTTCATTCCCTGCCATCCATTATATGTAGAATGAAACTTAGCATTTCGCTTTTCAGATTTTTTAGCTTCCCTACGACTTTCAAACTCATGACATTTCACGCCCCGACAGTTAGAACGTTGTACTTTTCATTGTTATTAAATCTTTTTCTCGTGGTCACCTCCCGGTTGGCAGTCCCCTACCGGAGATCGAATGGGGGTCTAGTCTGGTAGCTTTTGTCAATACAGATATTACCATGATACTTTTTCAATTACAGGAAGTATCCTGTGGGTACACGTTATATGCCTTTAACGCAGTTGTTTTTATTGCTTTCTGCATCCTCATGAAACTGATCATGGTGCAGGAGAGGTCAGAGGTTCAGAGCACTCTCTTGCGCTAGGGGTGGGAATCTATCCCTAAAGGTGAAAGAATTATAGCATCAACCAGAACAATAACTGCCCGTAACACAAGGCCGAAATTTTGCTGCTGTAAGTTGAGGAGTATGACAGTGACCTCACGCTGATGTCATGGCCACCAGATTCTCCTGATCTGAACCTGGTAGAACACATCTGGGACACTGTCAGACGTCAACTTCACAAATACTATCCCCTCGTAATTTACGCGAATATAGTGAGCTATAATAGACAACTTCTGCCACATATCTCCGAAAATTTTCCAACAATTTGTCGATTCCTTATCACGCGAGATCGCTGCTATATTGCGTTGTGATGGTGGGCCAACGAGCTGTAAGCAGATAGTCACAGTTTCTGGTTCTTGGGTGGTTGGTTCAGTATTAAGTACCTCAACCGGATTATCATCGTACGCATGTCTTATTTTAGGTTACTGCACTTGAATGCAGTGATAATGGTACAGCGCCTACCGATATCGATAGTATGGAATAAAGTAGTAAAATCTATACCACGCATTTTGAGAGAATGAGGAAGAAAGAAAGATTAGGATTTAATCTTCAGTTGACTTAGAGGTTGTTAGAGACGGATGACATGCTCAGAATGTTAAAACGATTGGGAAGCAATTCGGCCGTACCCTTGAAAGGGAATCATCATGGCTTTTGCCTGCTGCGATTGAAGGTAACCACAGAAAACCTGTATCAGAAGAGACACGGATTCAAACCATCGTCTTCCTGAATGCGAGACCACTGTTCTAGCCACTGGGTCTACTCTTTCGGAGTACCATTACGCAAGATCAAAGTAATTCTGTTGTCATTTTGCAGCTTTTTGATCTTTGATATCTGGTAGCAAACGACGACTAATTATAAGTGCTTTAACATTTACGTACAAACCAGTCTCCACGATACTCGGTTGCATTGTCCTCCATAAAATATGGTGCTCCATTTATCTGACGACCACATGCACGTCGCAGTAGATTGAGAGCTATGAACGCTCTGTTGCCCAGCGAATCAGGTACCGTGTCGCATATCTACCACCACAGAACCAGATTTAAAATATACGCAAATCAGTTTTGTACTCACCCATGCTAGAACAGTCTGCCATTGTTTTCCACGCATTTATGATTTCTACTCAAGAAATTATACATCACACGATTCAGTTCTCTTCGAGAAATTGAGTTAATTGACTCACGGATATTATCCTTGAGTTCTTGTAACGTATGCGGACTTGTTATGTACACTTTATGCTTTAGTGGTCCCCACAGAAAGAAATCGGATGTGGTTGAACCGGGATTTCGAGCGTGCAAGATACTGTTACTAATGACTCTATCCAGGAACACACAGTGAATTATGTACAAAGAAGCATTGGCTGTATGAACCATTGCCGAAGCCTGTTGAAAAAACGTGAATCGCCGTTCTCTTTGTCTCATTTCATTAAAAGAAATGTTGCGCAATGTTGTGCACATATCTTTCACTGTTAACTGCGTCATTAAAAATGAGCCTATTGTTCTATCGAGACTAACTGCGCGTCTCACTCCTATTTTCGGATCGTGATAGCGTTCCTTATGGAGCAGAATAAGTCTACCAGTGCTCCGATGTCGACAGTTTTGGGCATTTACATATCTGTGTAAATGGAACAAAGCCTCATTTGAAAACAGAATGAGGTAAAGCTACATTTCAATGCCACGCACTAGTTTCAAAACCCATTCGCAAAACCTAACCGTCTGCGCAGGACCACCACGTTTAAGTTCTTGCACTACTGTTTCTTTATAGGGACTTTGTCCACGTAACTTAAAAACTCTTTGTGCAGACGTGCAAGAAATTTGTGTCTGCTGTGAAACGTGTTTATTTAGTAATTTGTGAATTGCATCACGAGTCGGAATTCGAACACCTGGACAATTCTGTTCAGAGAAACTGTGAACATTACTAGCTGACTCTGTACGCACATACGAATCGTAACCAGACTTTCGTTGTGGAATGGAATAATGCGGTCTCGTCATTGTTTCGTTCGCAGCATTCAGTGTTACACTCGTGATGATGTTTCACTGTTCAAACGATGTTGGCCGAAAAGGCACGTAGTGCGCCAATAGCAGGGATCCGAGAGTCACATTCGACCGGCCTGCGCCGGTTCTGTTGCAGGGAAGCCGAACACCCCTCGCACTGTCATCAAGTAAGTGGGACACCCTATACTATAAATTTCTCCTGGGAGATCCTGTACTTTTTGTTTTATTTAATAAAAGTTCTTTATTCAAAATACAATCATCATACAACATAACCCACAACCATTAGTGGATCTTAAGTTCTACGTTTATAATTGCAGGTAGACATTTACTTAATGGCTAAGGCTGGACAAGGTTACTGTTAGTGCTACTAATCTACTCTACAAGTGTACTAAGAAGCTACATCCACCGCAGTGTTACATGCGTGCCAGCAGATCCTATAAACTTACAGTGTTGGCCTGCCCAACGAGCTAATCCTAGCTGGCGTGCCCCTGGCACGGGGATGACTTGAATACTGCACCTCGTTGCAGCCCCTAACATGTTTATCGTTTAACTCTTCAGGCTTTCCCGGCGAGATCTTGACATGTGGAGTAATCGGGTCTACTGCTGGATGTTTGTGTCGCTCTGGCACAATATTTCGGCCACGTAACTCGTTGCCTTCTTCAGGTGCTACCTGAGACTGCCTTGTTGGAGGAGCTTGTCCAGTATTTATGCCCAGAGGGCGGTGGGTGTTCTCTTTGCTGTTCGCGCCCGCCTGGCGCTGCTTGTAAGGTGTTGTCTCTTCCCCAGTGTTCCCTCGGACGTCCGCGCCCGACTTGGTCTTCATCTATGGCAGCTCTCTGAGGCCTGTCCTTTGTTGGGCGCTCCAGTCACTGCAAAGTTGAGGCCCTTGCTGAGTGCTTTTGAGGTGGTACACAAGAGGAGCCAGAGGAGGCGAAGAAGGTGGCATACCTGCCATATGCTGGACCTATTTCTGCAAAGATCAACAGAATTCTTTCAAAATATGATATAAAGAGTATCTTCTGTCCACCCTCCAAAATTGAGACCATGCTAGGGAGTGTGAAGGACGATCTGGGTCTACGTAAACCAGGCATTTACAACATCCCGTGCCAGTGTGGAAAGTCATACATTGGCCAGACAACCAGGACAGTGGACGTCAGGTGCAAAGAACACCAGAGGTACACCAGACACGGACAGGCAACAAAATCTGCCATAGCGGAGCACTGTATGGAGCTCGGCCACTCAATGGACTATAACAACACCAAAATTGTGACACAGACACCAAGATTTTGGGACAGTGTCATAAAGGAGGCCATCGAGATCAAGGTCACAGACAACCTAATAAACTGAGACAGCGGTTACCAGCTCAGCTTGGCGTGGAGTCAGGCTCTGGAGCTTATGAGGGCTCAACAAAATGAACCAACAAACTCCTCAAGAGGTAGTAACACTGCAGGAGTAGCGCCCGGCGGGTGCGGACCGCGAATGCAACTCCCGACGCAGGACGAGCCTCTGACAGCCGCCACGACCGCAGATGATGGACGAGCCGAGCACGGACGACCGTCGAAGCACCAGAGAAGTGCCAACACTGCAGGATCAGTGCCAGGCGGGCGTGGACCGCGAATGGAGCGCCCAACAAAGGACAGGCCTCAGAGCTGCCACAGATGGCGCCCAAGTCGGGCGCGGACGTCCGAGGGAACACCGGGGGAAGAGACAACACCTTACAAGCAGGCCAGGCGGGCGCGGACGGCAAAGAGAACACCCAGCGCCCTCAGGGCATAAATACTGGACAAGCTCCTCCAACAAGGCAGTCTCAGGTAGCACCTGAAGAAAGCAACGAGTTACGTGGCCGAAATATTGTGCCAGAGTGACACAAACATCCAGCAGTAGACCCGATTACTCCACATGTCATGTTTATGGTTGCTAGTTAATGTGTATGACAAATGTATCAGTCGGAGCGGCGACTATGTACAGAAGTATCTAGAGGATGTACCTGACTATTGCAAATAAAACAGTTTGGATTTTCGCTGTGGTTTTCATTTCACGACTGATCGGACCCACTTTCCGAATGACTGAATTTCTCTTACGTTTCACAGAATCACTGTAACATTAAAAACCTTCTACATGGTGACCTGAAGCCGGCCGTTGTGGCCAAGCAGTTCTAGGTGCTTCAGTCTGGAACCGCACGACCGCTACAATCGCAGGCTCGAATCCAGCCTCGGGCATGGATGTGTATGATGTCCTTAGGATAGTAAGGTTCAAATAGTTCTAAGTTCTAGGGGACTGACGACCTCAGATGTTAAGTCCCATAGTGCTCGGAGCCATTTGAACCATTTGGTGACGCGAAAAAAGTTGTCAAAAAGTCACATTCGAAAATTTTGAGACTACACCTCAGTGCAAAGATAGTTAGCCGCAGACTCCCTTCACAATCCAATTATAGAAGTAAATACCCATCTTTATGGGAAAGAAGCTGGTACTGGAATATGGCAAACTTTAGGGCTTTCACTTAATCAGGCATATTTTACATTACATAAAGTTTCACACGCGTTTTATAAGAAATCTAATACGTGGTAGTATATAATCCTACTCTTCTAAATAGTTATGCCAGACAAGTAGCTCCTTGTGTTGTGATTATGAAAAGATAATAAACGTTGCAACTGTGATTGAAGGTGCTGCGTTGTGTGCATGCTAAGGATGCCCTGAATTGGGCATAGTTTGTGACAGTCACATAGTCGAATTAGATGACAATGGAGACGATTAAGGAGGTAGTGAGTATCTTGATTAAGAGTTTTACATATTTGTGTTATAGTAGAAAAAATTATTTAATATGTATCAGGCGGCCATAGAAAGAATAAGGGGGCATTTTAAAGTAATTTGAACACCTGTGTGTGCTGAGTAATGACTGCTTACCTAGATATGAATATGGCTGTCAAAGAGATAACTATTTAAACACAAACATGAGAAATAATAATTTCAATATTATTGATACTACTCACCATCGTGTAATTCTATACAACTAGGGCTTCACAAAACACCGGAAAATAGTGACCGGAAAAACCTTGTTACTTTTGTATAACGTATATCGGCGTTTTGGCTGATAGGTGCAGTGACCGAGGGTCTGCAACAGTTACAAATAAAAATAATTGATTAAGGAGGTAGGGAATATTCTCAGTCCTATAAAAGCGAACCAGTCGGAACAAAAATACTGGTGGTGGCATACAAGTATTCGTGCGCTGTCGCAAACGGAGTCTCTAGTAACTAAATTGCTTTCATAGGTGACACCATACAGTAATGATTTATCACGTGTTACCAAAATTAATTTTATAGTTTGATTAACAACTTCCGAGCAGAAAGTTTGCACGTGATCCACCAGAAATCACTGGTGACATTTTGCGTTCGACAGACAAAACAGCTTCACATCTCTTTGGCTCAAATGCCTGTGAGCACTATGGGACTTAACATCTGAGGTCATGAGTCCCCTAGAACTTAGAACTACTTAAACCTAACTAACCTAAGAACATCACACACATCCATGGCCGAGGCAGGAATTGAACCTGCGACCGTAGCGGCCGCGCGGTTCCAAACTGAAGCGCCTAGAACCGCTCGTCCACGGCATCTCTTATGGTATTTCATTTTTTATGGGGGAATACTTTTGTGTTTGTACAATAAAAAATATATCACGCACATCTAAAAACTTTAAGACCTTCATATATTTCTTTTCAGTCAAAATACGTTAGTGTCAGTGTTTTTTTTCCATTTCTTGAAAATTTGCTGTAACGTCGGTATTTACTGTATGACTTAACGACTAGTAAGTAGTTTTTTTTTTTTTTTTTTGGAAAATACTCTGTCATATGCAGACTAAAAAGCGCCTAATATTTTTTTCACAATGATTACTAACTTCTGTACTGGAAATACTGTAACAAAGTGAGATGACCTTCATCTGCCTAGTTCCGTTACTGCCACCATAGTGACAAGAGCCAGATAAATGCATTCTATATGCGGTGTTGGTGGGAAATACTACAGGTACATCAACAGAAAGAAGATCCAATACTTCCACTGTAGACGAACTTTGGAACAGAAGAGGTTTATCGTCCCGTGTCATTCAAAGCTAATTCCGGTTCCTCGGCGACAGTGTGAGAAGAGAAGGGAATAATTTAGAAAAGACCATATTGCAAGGCAAAGTAGAAGCAAGAAGAGGAAGAAGAGCAAGTAGATGGTTGGTTCAAGCAGAGACGAGTACATTCCTGCCTCTTCTCGTCATGTTAGTGAAAACTGAAGATCGATGTGCATGGAGATGTGTAGTTAAAAACTCAGTTGGTGAAGAAAAGAAGGAATGGGCTTACGACCCTCAGCAATGCGTAAACCGACGAATCAGTGATGCGCATTACAGTGGTTTGCTAAGTACTAATAACTGTACATGCAGCTGCAAGTGTCCCGCGGGATTAGCCGAGCGGTCTAAGGCGCTGCACTCATGGATTGTGCGGCTGGTCCCGGCGGAGTTTCGAGTCCTCCCTCGGGCATGGGTATGTGTGTTTGTCCTTAGGATAATTTAGGTTAAGTAGTACATTTTTTTACAGCTGCAATGTGAGGTGTAAACAATATTGTAATGTATGCTGTCAGATAGCTACAATACCGAAACTTCCTGGCAGATTAAAACTGTGTGCCCGACCGATACTCGAACTCGGGACCTTTGCCTTTCGCGGGCAAGTGCAAGGTTCACAGGAGAGCTTCTGTAAAGTTTGGAAGGTAGGAGACGAGGTACTGGCAGAAGTACAGCTGTGAGTAGCGGGCGCGAGTCGTGCTTCGGTAGCTCAGTTGGTAGAGCACTTGCCCGCGAAAGGCAAAGGTCCCGAGTTCGAGTCTCGGTCGGGCACACAGTTTTAATCTGCCAGGAAGTTTCATATCAGCGCACACTCCGCTGCAGAGTGAAAATCTCATTCTAGCTACAATACCATTAGACGACACTACTTGTTGCCTACTACTGTCGCCTAAGTTTCGGGTCGTGAAACCACTGAGATAAAATAAGATTCTTTGCACTCGAAGCAGCCACGTGAGAGGTCATAAATTATATTTAAACAAGCCATTTGGAGCAGGGAGTATTCGCGCTGGTTAATTGTCTATTTCGCGTAGCAAAACGACTGCCAATGAATGCTTCATAGCAGAAGCTGGCTTCCACTGAACATTTCGCACGCAAGTAGTAAAGATATCCCTGTCTGCCAATAGCGGTTTTAATCGCACCTGGCGAGCGCAGAGCGCAAGCCCAAAACTGCAGCCTCTTCCTACAGGGGGAGGGATTAAAATAAATAAAAAAAGTTCTGGGAGGGTAGAGCGGGAAGAGGGAGAGAAAGCAATGTCTGCCTCCGCAATGTTTGTAATTGTATTCCGGAGTGGGCCCGGTTGGGCGTTTATCTGGTCGTGAGGACGAGGGGCAGGGGTGGGAAACGGCGCCGAATGGTCAGGTAAACTGCTGCGTCCTATCGGTTCCGTATAAACTGGACTGGTAAGCACCCCAGCGTTTTTATATGCAAAAAAGGTGCCGCCGGACGGCCGAACCGGATAATAAAAAAATCTGTGTGTGTGTGTGTGTGTGTGTGTGTGTGTGTGTGTGCTCACGGGGAGCGTTGGAGGGGACAACTCCACGGGGACGCGGCCAGTGGGAAGAGGCAATCCGCCTCTGGAGGGGAGGAGAATGCCACGCCAGGGTTCGTGGTCGCCGTGTTAACGGTTTGTTTAGGAATAAAGTATTTTCAATATTAATTAAAAGGGTGTTGCGCTTTACGAGCGCTCGCAGGATCCGGTTTAATTTTCGCAGGTGTGTTTGGGGCCGCCTTAATGGGCCCCGGAATGGAAGCGACGTTTCCACCCCCACTGTCCCCCTGCCCGGCTGCCACTTCCGGGCCGTAATGTCCGGCCGGCAGCGCCGCCACTACACCGGGCTTAACGCGCTAAGCGCCCTCCGTCTCTTTCACTCCCTCGCGGAGTCTTCTCCACCCTTTTGCGTTCCTCTCGCACATTATTGGTCTCTCTTTCTTCCTGTCGTTCATCTCCGGTCCCTCTTGTCTCTACAGGACGCTTTATTTCATACACTACTTTGCTGGATGATCAGTTCCTGTGTCGAGTCCTTTCAATTGAAAAACGTGCGCAGTTGTGTGTATTTGCGCGCGTGCAATATGGTACGGTTTTAAGGGGAGATTGTACCTCATATACTTACAATGTTAAATTTGTCAATTTTATGTACATTTATCTCGTAAACGGTTCATGGGAATGTTATAAAGTTTTAATGGCTGGTGGAGGCAGAGTCTCTCTCCATTGACTTATTTTTGTAGATAAGTCGTTTCCATAATTTGTTTCTTACAGAATCTTTTGCAAGTTGTAAATTTTTTTCCACATATTTAAGCTTCATTAATTCATAATTTCTACAAAATAACTTTTCAAAATGCATAACCGCAGTTTCTGTCAGTTGCGTAAGTTTCGCTGTACTATGATGGTAAGTTCCTGAAAAAAAATGTCCCCAATCATCAAAAAAATAAAATCTCAGTAATTTGGATTTAAAGCTGAATATAGTTTGTTACTGACCTTAGAACATCCCTGCACCATGTCCTGGGTCATCCGCATTTTCTTCATCCTCCTTGGCTCTCTTAGCGTTCTTTGAGGGCATTCTTGCCTTCGTAACCTGCTTTCTTCACACGGACAGCATCCAATTCGGAACATGCCATCACCGTATTTTCCCCACGTTGTATGCCTAACTTTTGAAGCAGCCTAAACTCCCCTTAAACTGCTTGATTATTCTATTCGGCAGTGTGTGTACGTATGTTACCGGCAAATCGCGAAGTCCGGCATTTTATGCAGTGCGTAGGTATATATAAAACAGAACACCATAAATTATTAGGCAGGGTATGAAATGCGCTTTATGGAATATTTTGCCTGCGTGCTTAATACACAATGCAGTCACATTAATGTGACTACTGCCTATGTTCGGTGTTAAAGTGCAATAACCACTCACAGACAGCAGGTGGCAGGGCTAGCAGTGGAGGGAATATAAGGAGTGTCGCGGGGACGCAGCAACAGTGCAGTCGTTGTCGTAATGCGGAAATCGAGCGATTTATCTGACTTTCACAAGGACATGATCATTAGGTTTCAGGCCAAGGGTAGAAGCATTTCCGAAACGGCTAAGGTTGTAAACTGTTCACGTGTTGCTGTGATTAAGGTATACAGTGAACCGCAAAATGGCACTGTCCGAAACCAGTGCAGAGGGAACTGTGGAGCACAACGCACTGTAGATGACAGGGTGATCGATGGCTGCAGAGGTGTGTTCCGGTCAACTGCTGATCATCTAACAGCCCACATCGACAAAGGAACTTCTAACAGTGTCTCCTCAATGACCGGTCATCGATTGTTGTGGTGTGTGGGCCGCAGCAGCAGGCACCGGTTCATGCGTCCATGCTGTCTCTGTTCATCAACGACCAATACTGGAATCTGGACACCAGTAACGCACCTGGACGTCCACTGAGTGTGCGACCGGTGCCCTCTGCAGATGAATTACGTTCTTTACTCAATCGGATAAATGACCGTAGGCGTGTACGGTGTCAACATCCAAAAGCAAACAAGGAGACAACGTTATTGGTCTGTGGAATGTTTTCATGGCATTCCCTGGGTGATCTCGTCATTCTGGAAGGCGCAATGGGTCAACACACGTATGCATCTATCCTTGGGAATCATGTCCACCCCCACATGTTGAACGGCCGCTGTGACCGAGCGGTTCTAGGTGCTTCAGTCCGGAACCGCGCTGCTGCTACGGTCGTAGGTTCGCATCCTGCCTCCGGCATGTATGTGTGTGATGTCCTTAATTATATTTAAGTTCCCGGGTTCGATTCCCGGCGGTATCAGGGATTTTCTCTGCCTCGTGATGACTGGGTGTTGTGTGATGTCCTTAGGTTAGTTAGGTTTAAGTAGTTCTAAGTTCTAGGGGACTGATGACCATAGATGTTAAGTCCCATGGTGCTCAGAGCCAGTTATATTTAAGTAGTTCTAAGTCTAGGGGACTGATGACCTCCGATGTTAAGTCTCATAGTGCTTATAACCATTTGAACCATTTGACCCCACATGTTGTTTGTTTTTTCTCGGCACAACTGAATCTATCAGTAAACTAATCCAACTTGTCACACAGCGATTAGTGAACGAGCGTAGTCAGAGAAGAGTATAACATACTCCTCTGGCCACCAGACTCCCCGGATTTATGCCGAATGGAGAATCTTTGGGACTAACTCAGTAGGGCTGTTCGCACCATGGACTCACGACCAAAAAACATAGTGCAGTTGGTATTAGCACTGGAGTCCACATGGGTTCGCACCCCCGTCGGTTACATCCAGAATCTCATTGACTGTCCTCTTGTACGTCTTGCAAAGGTCCGTGCGGCAAAAGGTGGCTATTCAGGCTTTCGACCGGTGGTCACGTTGACGTGACTGGACAGTGTAGAACGCCGGTTGCGTTTAAGGCAAAGCTTCAAAGGAAGTTAACTGAAATATCATGACGCTTACAAGATCCAAAGATATCATTGTTGTAACAATTTCTGTCCAGTTCGGTGGACTTAAGTTGTATCAGGGTGTTACTTTCGATAAAATGGCGGCTCCATGTGGTGTCATGGTTGTGGTTGTAGATTGTGCAAATGCAATAAAACAAAGATTTTATACTGAGTTACATATAATGAGGAGTAGTTCTTCACCAAAAAGTCTTTTTTATTGCAACAGTTTTTTTTTACTTTTTTTATCAGACGATCACTATCAGCAAATAATAACAGACGTCAATACGTCATTACTGGTTAATGAAGAAGTACAGTGTAATGAACGTACAGCGAAGGCAGTTGTACAAAAGGTCGCAGTCCACAGCATTTAAGAAATCTGTCTTAAAGTCTAACAGTGTTCTCACAGAGAAAGAAGTATCTTCCATGTCAGCTGCAATCCAGCAATCTACTGGGACCGGACGGAGATGTGTGAAGTGTATGTGCAAAAATATGCGCCAGAACCTCAGATGTCTACGTGTTCAAGGAAAAGTTATCTGCAGTGCATTTGAGTGCTGTTTGCTGTAATAAATGAAGCAAAACAACTACAGTTTACAAATATATATAAATTGAAAGTTTAGCTTCTTCTTCTTTAATTTTTTATACACTTGTAATATATTTAGTTACGGGATTTTAACCTGCGAAGTATGGCCAGAAGAGGGGGTTAAAGTTTCTGAAAATACATACAAGATGGTGCAAAAAAGATGCCGATGAATTTACATTATTTGTGTTTAAACCAGCTTAATTAACTCTCTTTGTTTCATTTGCAGGGTTCAGTTATACTGGATTACACATATCATTTCAATGTTTTTGACACGAAGTCGCTGGTGCATTGAGCTCAGTAGCTCCTTATACATGCAGAAACTCCAATCGACGTCTGCAGAAATCAATGCAGCATAACTTTAAATGCAACATTTTAGATTAGGTCTTACTGTGACTGTTATTGATATCGAATGAAACAACAAGTTTCTGTTACCAACGATTGTCTACTAATATACACACCGCGTTTTGGATGTTTAAAACTCCGTAATCAGGTTAATTTATACGCGTTAGTATGACATATGTGTGTGTGTGTTGCACTGCGATTTTGGGGTAACTTTTGGTACTTTCTCCAGAGGTCTCAGGCTTCTTTCTCTATCATAACACGACACATGTAAATTGACATATTTTATAAATAAAATATGTTTAAAAAATATGGCAGTTTAGATGTGATGTGGAATGATAGAGAACCAAGCCTGTGACCACTGGAGACAGTGCCATAATTGAACCCAAAATCGTAACACAACACACACACATATGTCATACTAACACGTTTAAACACTCTTAAGATGGAGGTTTAAACCTTCGAAACGTGTTGTGAATGTAAATGAATACTGATTGGCAACAGAAAATTTGTTGTTTCGTTCAGTAGAGCATATCTTGTTAGCATTCCTAAATAAAGTTCACTCAAAGTCGCAAAGGATTACATGTCTGGATTAATCTTCAAATTTAATTCGAAGTTCTCTTCAGCAAACCAATCAAGGATGTTCATAACATTGCTCAAGTTCTTCCACTGTTCCTCCTCCTCCATGCATTCTTCTTCCAAACTCTGAATCACTTAAGGGAAACACCTGTAGCCATACACTACAAAATAGAACTAACTGTAGGTGTTCGTTGTTGACTAATTGTGGTCTTTCTTGATGGCTGCTGCGTCTCTTGACACTAGAGCACATGCGAAGTATTTGATGTTATCGAAGTTATTGCGTAAGGAAACTGGGCATCTTATCTAAGTACCCAACCTTCTGACGATAGGAAACTGTGGAAGGTGGAGCGCTGTTATTTCTTCATAAAAAAACTTGGTAAATGGGAGGCTTTATCAGAATCTTCCTAAGTGCACCACTGGAGTCACCTACCCTTCAGTAGTTCTCGCTGATACTTTGGCAAACTGTGTGTAGCCATGAGCAACACAGGTCACGTGATTGAGATTGGGTTACACGACCTACAATTGTTGGAAATCCCGAAGCGTGTTTGAGCAGTCACCACAAGCCTGATTTTTTCGTGTCATAAGCCCGCTGGGCACAGGTTAATATATGAATCGTTGCATGATTGCATTATCGTACAGACAATTGTTTTTCTCGAGTTGGTACATTTTAAAAAGCATAGATTTTACCCATCCAACAGAAAATGGAAAAAACAACACATTCAAAATATATCTTTATGACTCATTACTAGTTTCATATAAAACTAATCCTATCCTATCTTTGCCGACCGCCTCCTGTATTTTCTGCAAAGGGTTCTCATAAGTTAGCCGTAAGCTGTCATCCACTATTGACCTTCTTCCAGAGCTCATTGAAAGCAATACTATTCACCTTCCGAACTGGAATTCCTGACTGCATTAACGCCTTGGAAACATTCGCACTAAACTCATTCAGAGACCGCTGCTTTTCAGTTACTGTAGTGATATATATCACTTTCCTTACGTGTAGACTTGCGATATTCTATGTTCTTCTTGGTCTGGAGGTGTTGGTTTAATTTGCGTATTTACTGCTTGTCATCGATTGAAATATTTATTTTGCGGACGATACATCGCAGAGTGATGCCATGAGTTTCGATGAACGGAGTCTTGAATTCTTCTGGAAGTGCACACAACCTCTCGTTATTAACCTTCGGCATGATTCTTTCGTGAAAAATCCGTTTTGGTAAAACACTAACACAGCCTTCAAGACAGTAAAGAGTTGATGGTTACGAACCTTTAAATTCATGGTAGCGCTAAATGATTCTTGTTTTCGACTGATGTAGCTTCATTGTTTAAATTTTATTTGATTTTGTAGCTGCAAGTTGACTATTGTTACTGAGGCTGACAACTGCACTGGGGTTGGCCGATGTTGCTTGGGTTGTGAATAATTACTGGTGCATTTCATTAATTATATTTTAATAATTATTGACCATTGTTGACCTCTGCTTAAAGTAATTCGTAAAACCGTGTTCAAGAGGAGAGAAAAACTGTCTCGTCTATTAAAAGCGGGGGCAGGTGTTAAGCTTGGAACAGGAGGGAGAAGGTGAAAAAGATGCAACGAACAGTGCTTATTTTGCTTCATTGCTTGTTACAAATTGCATATATTAATCTGTTTGTGTATAAATAGCTATAATTTTGGAAATGTGCTGCATAGTTGAGACATTTCTTCCGTAATAATGATTAAACGACGGTTTTTTTCAATTGTTTACCACATATTGGTACTTGATAAAAAACTATTAACACGCGTTTACTTCACGTTAAGTCACTTTTCGGACACAGTGGTGATAATTTTCATTAGTTTAAATTTCATTAATTTAGGTGGTAATTAATTGTTTTGCTATATATTTTATAGTATTTACGTGCGTTAGTGTCAACTACACTTGATAAATTGAAAATTTCAGTTTTCATTTGCTTCTCAATAGGAAAAGCGAAGTTTTGTTTAGGACAGTTTCACGTGTACGTAAACGTTTGTTTACATTCTTAACTGACGTTAAATACGCAGGATTATCAATTAAGTCAGTGTACAATACTCAGTATTTACGTTTATTAGTGTCATTTAGACTCGATATATTGAAGGTAGCAGTTTTTACACGTTTTATTAGGAAATGTGATACTGACAGTGAATTCTGACTTCACCTGTATACGTTTGACTAGCGCAACCTGCGAGCGTTAACAGTTAGGCAAGCGTAAAATACGTGGTAAATTAGTGTTACTCTACAGTATCTGAGTAAATCAGTGTTATGAAACAGCTTCTGAGCCCTTCTTACATACGGTTTAGTTAGCAGAAAACTAAAATTCACCTCGCCGTCTGCTTAAATTCCTTAGCTTCTAGTGGGCTTGAGTGATCGTGTACTGTAAGCCCGTCGGTTCCTATAAAGCAGAGTTCGAATTTGTGCTTTACATTCTGAATTTTTATTGTTAGCTAAACGTTTTGTTTTGTACCTGCATTTGTAAGTTTACAATATTCTTTTTTACTTTTATTAGTGTCGTTTATTAATGTCATTTAGACTCGATACATTGAAGGAAGCAATTTTTACAGTTTTATTAGGTAATTTCCGCGTGTACGTAAATGTCTGTTTACATTACTAATACGAGGGATAATCAGGAGGTGTAGCTTACCGTAGGTTACTATTTAATTCGTTAATCATATTCACTAGATAGCTCCTAGCAGTTTACTGTAGGTCACTGTTTTTTTCTTTAGTATTCCCTAGGTGGACCCTATCAGGAAATAAGCACCATTTCTAGATTCTACCATATATTTTTATTGTTTTTCATTGTTGAGTGTCCTTTCTGCCAACCAGAGGTAGCTGTTAGCCTTGTGTGGCAGCAGGTTTCCTTAAGTGTCTTACAGTGAATCTCATATTAACTAGATGGATAGGGACTCTGTGTGTTGTGTGCGGATGCAGGAGGAGTTGGCCACAGTCCAAACACAGCTGGAAGCTCCGTTGGCCACAGTCAACAGGTTCCAGAGTGCCACCTTTAGATGCAGTTGGGGTGGAGTGCCTGGGGCAGTCTCTGCTGTACTAGACGTGCAGGGGGGGGGGGGGATGTCACAGCTCTCTAAGCCGACCTCAGGTGCGACTGAGCCGGCTGCCCCACTCTAAGTGTAGGTGGCAGACTGCGTCAAGGTCTAGAGCCTCAAGGCGAAGGCTGCATGGGGGACGTAGGCTCCTGCCAAATCCAATGCACTTTGCTAATAGATTCAGTGTGCTATCTGACGCTTTTTTGGGCGGGGGGCAGGCTGATCAGAATGCACCTTCTGCCAGGATAGTGACCGTTCCTTCAGCAAGGTCAGGACAGGCACGTGGGGATAGGGGTTTGTTAGTTATTGGGAGCTCCGATGTTAGACGGGTCACGGAGCCCCTCAGGAACATAGTGGCTAGGGCGGGGGAGAAGTCGAACGTTGACTCACTGTGCTTGGCGGGGGGGCCTCGCCCGGAATGTGGAAGAGGCTCTTTCGGCAGCTATCGAGCGTGCTGGGTGCAGCCAGATGCAAATCATTGCACATGTCGGCACCAACGATGCCAGTCGTCGGGGTTCCGAGGAAATCCTTGGGTCCTTTCGACGGCTGGCTAAATTTGTGAAGGCAGCCGCCATCTCTCGAGGAGTGGAAGTGGACGATTTGCAGTATTGTACACAGGGTGGACCGGGCTCCGCTGGTTTGGAGTCGAGTGGAGAATCTAAACCAGAGGCTACGTCGACTCTGTGACGAAAATGGTTGTAGATTCCTCGACCTATGCTGTGGAGTGGAAGGTTGTAGGACGCCCCTCGATAGATCAGGGGTGCAGTACACACACGAAGCAGCTACATGGGTAGTACAGTAGCTATTTGTGGCGTGCACATAGTGTTTTTTAGATTAGGTTCCTCTCCACGGGAAACAAACCGTTGGCCTGAAAAATTACCAGTTCATGACAATGTGCCAACTGTAAAAATTATTAGTCCGCCTAAACAAGTCTTTCCAAAGGATTTAAATATGCTCTCAAGTTAGTAAATTGTCGAAGTGTCTGTAGAAAGATCCCCGAGTTACTCTCCGAAATAAACAGTAGTAATGCCAATATTGTACTAGGTACTGAAAGCTGGTTGCAACCAGACGTAAATAGCAGTGAAATTTTGAACTCGGATTCTACAATGTTTAGGAAGGAAAGGAGGTGTTGTGTTTGTTGCGGTTAAAAGCTGTTTAAACGCAGTTGAGATCGATACTGAGTCGAACTGTGAAACAGCCTGGATAAAGCTATCAGTCAAACAAGGAGTGACCATTGTATTAGGATATTTCCATAGACCACCAGCATCCGCAACAAACGTCGCAGAACGTTTCAGGGAAAGTCTTGAGTACATAGGAAATAAATATCCAAATTATCCATTCATTATAGATGGGGACTTTAATCTGGCGCCCATTGACAGCAAAAATTACACATTTAGCACAGTGGGCAGAAGCAAAGACTCGTATGAAGTTATTCTGGGAGCGGTCTCAACATACAACCTTAAGCAATTGGTTAGAAAACCAACTCGAGATGGGAACATATTAGATATCTTGGCGACAAACAGACGTGATCTTTTTGAGAAAGTTAATCTAGAGGAAGGTATTAGCGACCATAATGTCGTTGTGGCTTCTATGTCAGTGGAAGTTACAAAAAAACGAAAGAAAGCGTATAGTTTTCTTGTTTGGGAAAGCAAATAAAAGTGTCACTAATGAATACCTTCATAGTCAGCTTCAAACATTCACCGCGAGACACAAAGATATTGAGCATCCTTGATCAGAATTTAGAGTTATTGTCCACCACGTGCTAGAGATATATGTGCCTAGCAAAAAAATATAGGGGAGAGAAAGGATCCACCTTCGTTCAACAAATTAGGAAACGGCTGAGAAAGCAGAGAATTCTGAACAGTCATTTTAAACGTAGTACCCCGCTGATAAAAAGAAATTATGCGAAATGAAAGCAGCTGTCAAAAGTTCAGTGAGAGATTCTTTTACTTTGAAAGCAATATTTTATCTGCAGATCCTAAAAATAATCCCAAAAAGTTTTGTTTGTACGTAAAATACATGAACGCTACAAATAATTCAATACCCTCTCTTGCTGACAGTACGGATAATGTAATTTTATTGGAAGGGAAGAATTTAGCCTCTCAGGCTGAAGTGGATACTAATTAAGGATTATCTCTTTTCTCTCATGCAGTCACTTGTCTATGGGCAACTTGGAGCTTGCTGTTTAATTATAAGTAGCTATCCGACATGAATACATTCCCTGATTCTTTCTAGTGTCACACGTTTAATATAAATATGGTTCCTGTATTTTGACTGAGCAACAAAATGCATGAACTGATACTATTGTGAAACATAGAACTCGAACATTCATTGAAACAGTTACGAGCTTTCCCTGCATAGTAAATAGAAATAACATCAAACTAAGATAATTGCAGGCTTCGCAGAATGTAACGCAGAAGAGACGACTATCGAGCCCAGCGTACAGCCAACCCAGAGTGCCACAGAAGCGACAGGCCGCCATGGCGTCTCAAAACGGCTGGTTGCATTCAAGCGACTCAGTTTTGTGATCCAGTCTGGCCAGCCAACGCAGTGTCTGAAACAGAATATGGGACATTTTCTGAGCAGGCTGAAACCAGCACCGCTCATGGATATAGTCAGAGGCCGGCCAACATAGTGTTGGCGGTGTCTCGTGCAGTGTTCCCATTGCCACGTTCAAGCATTGAAAAATGTCCAGCAGCAGCACGATACTCTGGTAGTAGCCTGGCAATGTCCTGGGGCACCGGTTCCTGTGCCCTGACAAATGTGAAAAAAGTGCCTTTATACAGCGAAGTTTGCAATAATGAAAATATCCTGACATTTGAAAATTTATCTGAGCTGATTCTTCATAAGTGATTTACTATTTATCTGATGCAGCCACCGTACTCCTGAGGCTGAGCACGAGTGCATACCTAATGAAAACTTTCATTCTCACTCAAACTTCCTAATACTACAACCAGGCACAAATAATGTGAGAACATCCTCTGGCGAGCACAGTAGTTTACCGTCCCACAAGGAGTATGCTTTGATTAGCTGAAACTGTAAGGTGGCAGATTTTAGCACCTTACATGAGACTGATTCAGAAAGGAAATGACAAATACCACGCGGACAGGTGTAGTCGTTAGGCAGAATAATACTAATAGCAAAACCAAGGTTCATATTCGTATGTAACATTTTGAGAACTTTGCATACTATCATTTTGAAGGTGGTTTGGGCGGACACAGGAGAAAGCTGTTTTGAGCTGTAGAACAAGCTAGATGGCCGCCGGGAGGCCGGAGCTTCACACGGCGGCATCTTTGTTCGCATCATGTCACCAGTGTCCGGACGACCTGAGACCACACAGGTGGAAGGAGAGAGAGAGAGAACTACATTCAAGGCAGAAACAGACTGCTTCTCGCCGCTGCGACGATACAACGGTTGCTACGGGACACAAATACGGCGCGCCCATGAAAGGTGATATAACCACTCGAATATCACTGATTGGCCAAAAACGCGTGGGGATGCATGTGAGAGGAACTGGAAAGTTCGGGGCCAACGATAGGTAGAGGATTCTGGTTTTTGTTGTGGTCTGGGAGTGGAGGCCTAGACATAGTTAGGTTTGGAGATACTGCAGGCATTGCGACCAGTGATCCACCTCCAATTTTTCAGAGTTAGTGCATACATCTCCACAAAATCAGAATTATCTGTTGCTCTGAGATTGAAAACAGATTTGTACACGCTTGCGACGAGTGTTCCTTTGCTCCTGGCACTTGTGCAAATTGATTGTGTATCGACTCGTGACGGAATCCGCAGTTGAGCAACTTACGATCAGGAGTTTTAGGAACGAAATCACGTCCACGTTTTTAGATAAAGTCTAGATTTCACAGGGAAAAGACGACACCAGGCCGGTGCCTGGGACGACCACCGTGATCTTCACATTTAATTACGCTGATATTAGCACAAACAGCTGGAAAAGCAGGGCACTGTAATTGTAAATGAGTACGTGTTCGACTAGCTCTTTGCTTGAGTTTTCTGATTGTGTGTCCGTCTACGTGGAGCGTCAGTAGAACAACAACTTGCGTTACCAGTATTAACCAACAGCTGTTAGTGAAAGGGGTGTGATAAGGAATAACGTTTCCTTATGCCAATGGTAGTGTAGTTAGTTTAAAAGTAATTCGATTGGTGTTGTAACGTCTTACGTTAGTAACATTGCTCATACTGTTTTAATTAATAAATTTTTGATTTGATTACATACCATAATTAAATTTATTATCATTTCCGTAGGTAGTAAACCACTTATTGAGGAAAAGAGTTTTTATTAACAGCAATTATTATTCAAAATTGATGCAAACGGTATTGGTAGTATTATTCGCGTAGTTAAACAGAGCCAAAGTAGGATAAAACGAAATAAGTAACGATGTCTTATGAACATTATATCCCCTGTACATTGCAAAACATTATGACATACTTAATAGTACTTATGACATACTTAATAGCACGTTGGTCCAATTTCTAATGCAATTCAACAGCAATTCTGAATGACACTGATTAGAGAAGACCTTTGTAGGTTTCCACATGTATTTGGTAGTAGGGGGGTCAAAGAGAGTTCTGGCGGAATTCGTTGACTTCACATCTGCCACTATTTCTTTGTCATTATCCGGATGCCACATGTCCTTGACTTCCTCAGCCAGTTGGATGTATTTTTCAATTCTTTCTCCTGTTTTATTTTGTATATTTGTTGTATTGGGTATGGATATTTCGATTAGCTGTGTTAATTTCTTCTTTTTATTGGTGAGTATGATGTCAGGTTTGTTATGTGGTGTTGTTTTATCTGTTATAATGGTTCTGTTCCAGTATAATTTGTATTCATCATTCTCCAGTACATTTTGTGATGCATACTTGTATGTGGGAACATGTTGTTTTATAAGTTTATGTTGTAAGGCAAGCCGTTGATGCATTATTTTTGCTACATTGTCATGTCTTCTGGGGTATTCTGTATTTGCTAGTATTGTACATCCGCTTGTGATGTGATCTACTGTTTCTATTTGTTGTTTGCAAAGTCTGCATTTTTCTGTTGTGGTATTGGGATCTTCAATAATATGCTTGCTGTAATATCTGGTCTTTATTGTTTGATCCTGTATTGCAATCATGAATCCTTCCGTCTCACTGTATATATTGCCTTTTCTTAGCCATGTGTTGGATGCATCTTGATCAATGTGTGGCTGTGTTAGATGATACGGGTGCTTGCCATGTAGTGTTTTCTTTTTCCAATCTACTTTCTTCGTATCTGTTGATGTTATGTGATCTAAAGGGTTGTAGAAGTGGTTATGAAATTGCAGTGGTGTAGCGATGTATTTATATGAGTGATTGCTTTGTGTATTTTGCTAGTTTCTGCTCGTTCTATAAAGAATTTTCTTAAATTGTCTACCTGTCCATAATGTAGGTTTTTTATGTCGATAAATCCCCTTCCTCCTTCCTTTCTGCTTAATGTGAATCTTTCAGTTGCTGAATGTATGTGATGTATTCTATATTTGTGGCATTGTGATCGTGTAAGTGTATTGAGTGCTTCTAGGTCTGTGTTACTCCATTTCACTACTCCAAATGAGTAGGTCAATATTGGTACAGCATAAGTATTTATAGCTTTTGTCTTGTTTCTTGCTGTCAATTCTGTTTTCAGTATTTTTGTTAGTCTCTGTCTATATTTTTCTTTTAGTTCTTCTTTAATATTTGTATTATCTATTCCATTTTTTGCCTGTATCCTAGATATTTATAGGCATCTGTTTTTTCCATCGCTTCTATGCAGTCGCTGTGGTTATCCAATATGTAATCTTCATGTTTAGTGTGTTTTCCCTTGACTATGCTATTTTTCTTACAATTGTCTGTTCCAAAAGCCATATTTATATCATTGCTGAATACTTCTGTTATCTTTAGTAATTGGTTTAGTTGTTGATTTGTTGCTGCCAGTAGTCTTAGATCATCCATGTATAGCAGATGTGTGATTTTGTGTAGGCATGTTCCAGTAATATTGTATCCATAATTTGTATTATTTAGCATGTTGGATAGTGGGTTCACAGCAAGGCAGAACCAGAAAGGACTTAATGAGTCTCCTTGGTATATTCCACGCTTAATCTGTATTGGCTGTGATGTGATATTATTTGAATTTGTTTGGATATTAAGTGTGGTTTTCCAATTTTTCATTACTATGTTTAGGAACTGTATCAATTTAGGATCTACTTTGTATATTTCCAATATTTGTAGTAACCATGAGTGGGGTACACTATCAAAAGCTTTTTGGTAATCAATGTATGCATAGTGTAGCGACCTTTGTTTAGTTTTAGCTTGATATGTCACCTCTGCATCTATTATCAGTTGCTCTTTACATCCTCGTGCTCCTTTGCAACAGCCTTTTTGTTCTTCATTTATAATTTTTTTCGGTGTTGTATGTGTAATTAATTTCTGTGTAATGACTGAAGTTAATATTTTGTATATTGTTGGTAGGCATGTTATGGGGCGATATTTAGCGGGGTTTGCTGTGTCTGCTTGATCTTTAGGTTTCAGATAAGTTATTCCATGTGTAAGTGTATCAGGGAATGTGTATGGGTCTGCAATGTAACTGTTAAATAATTTAGTTAGATGTGAATGTGTTGAGGTGAATTTCTTTAGCCAGAAATTTGCTATTTTATCTCTTCCAGGGGCTGTCCAATTGTGAGTAGAATTAATTGCTTGGGTGACTTCATGTTGCAAAATTATCACTTCATGCATTTGTGGTATCATCTTGTATGTATCTGTTTCTGCTTGTATCCACTGTGCATGCCTGTTATGTTGTACCAGGTTTGACCATATGTTTCTCCAGAAGTGTTCCATGTCTGTTATGTTTGGTGGATTGTCTATTTTAATGTGTGTGTTATCTATTGTCTGGTAAAATTTCTTTTGGTTTGTGTTGAATGTTTGGTTTTGTTTCCTTCTATTTTCACTTTTTTTGTATCTTCTAAGTCGTTTGGCCAATGCTTGTAATTTCTGCTTCTTTTCATCTAATTGCTCTATCACATCTTGTTGTGAGATTTTACCAAACCTTTTTCGTTTTTTTTCTGACATTTCATTTCTTATAAATTGTGTTAGCTGTCCGATGTCTTTTCTCAGTTTTTCTTTTCTGATCTGTAGCCTGTAGCCTGTGTTGCCATGTTGGTTTGGTGGGTTTCTTCTGTGTGTTGGTTGGTTCTGATCTCTGCCTAGTGTGTGTATTTAGTGTAGTGAGTGCTCCTATATAAACTTTTCCATAGTTGTGTTTTCATTTATTTTGTTGTGTATGATTGTGTTGATAGTTTTTATTGTTGTTTCGACTTGTGGGTTATTTGGCGGTCTATTATTATTATTATTATTATTATTATTATTATTATTATTCCTGCAACTATTTTTATGTGTGTACATCATTATACTTAGGGCTTCAGTATTTACGTTCCAGAGGAGGACACACAGATGCTGCACATGTCACAGCAGTAGCCACGGTCCATAGGATGTCTTTTAACCACACAGTAGTACAGCTGATCCAATGCTGACTGATGATAGCCAGGTAGTCCATGACGTACAAGTGCCTCAGCAGAGGGTGCAGTCGCTTTCCACAGGATGTCATCCTGACCTGGCATCATTCAGTTATGCTGTAGCACAGCCAGAAGACTACTGATTTTCAACATATACAGTGTGATTGCTTGTGACCTGCATGCATGAATGTAGGTCTACATGTGCTATCAACTATAATTTAGTTACAGAACAAGAAAATGCACTGTGTGTTAGTGCTAAAGTGCGGTATTCATGGTATGAGGAGGCCTATCTACGCAATATGATGGTGTATATGAAGAGGGAGGTGATAACTATATATGAACCACCGCACATTTATACTGAATTGAAATGTTAGAACATAAGGTTTGCATAGTTGATATGTATCATGAGGCAATGCTACAATTACCTTCATGGGCCATGAATGTATATCCAAAACATTCAAATGTTGTTTAACTTAAAGATATGCAGTTTGCATTATCGACTTCTGCATGTAGATTTGCCATTACCATCCATATGTAAGAGGGACACACTATGAATTAGTTGAGTATTGGCACCCCAACAGTGTCAATGTATACCAAGTGGAGTAATTCATCAATGCCTGTAGTCCCTCTGTACCAAAGTGTGTATGTTTTGAACATGTCAAGTCTGTGAACGCTAAGTTGATGTGTGTGTTTGCAACTGTTGAACTCAATGCAATACAGGCTGAATTTAAGGCTAGTAGAAGACAGCTGTTTGTGAAATAGTGTGCCACAATGTTATGATTGTGAATAAATATATGTAATTAAATTATAAGGAAGGAAAGGAATACAGCAATCAGTCACACTACTATTCTTTTTTTATTATTTTTGCATATCCAGATTTCAGCTACGAATAGATATCTTCAGTACATTTGAGATGGATATTTGTAGCTGAAATCTGGACATTCAGGAGTCTAATAATTTTTAACATGTTGCAGCCATGTCAACAACTGCGATAAATTAATACGTGAAAGATCCGCCTCAGTTGCGAAAAGATACTGGTCTTTACCCAGGTTACAGCTAGAGTAATCTAGCCTTCTTCAGAAGCATAAAATAAACTAATACATGCCAGAACAAGGCACGGTCAAACATAAAATGCTAAAGTACCGAAGCTAAGTAACGTAGCTTGACATGGTACCATGGTACTTTATACGTTACTTAGCTGTTCCTCCAAGTTACATCAACTGAGTTTTGTGTCTTTGTGAAGGGCTTGGAGAAAGTGAAATGGCTTAAGAATTGTTACCGGAATATGATGTGCACAGAATTAGGACTAGGTGTGGCCCTTACTCCCTACACTCTGGCTGACAAAGTGTGTTGAGAAATGTGAACCAGTGGTACCGATTTAAATACGAAATTGTGGGCATGATTGTGGCGTGATTGTTGCTCATGAGATTTGTCATTTTATGGAAATGTAATATCTCTGTGTTAAAATGGACGTGAGTAAAATCAACCTCGTTGTTGAACAATGGAGTACAATCTTTTTAAGTGAAGATTGTATTTATGACACAGATTACTGTGGAACAATATAACCAGTCCTAAACATTATTAGTGCTATACTAAACTGATATTGAGGCTGCCGCAACGAAAAAGTTGCCAGATGGTATTTTTAAGACGTTTCGGTCAGCTAAGAACCATACGCCCATACGACATCTGGAAAACGGCTAACATTGAGGCAAGCATGTGACTATACTTGCAGGATCAGATCAGCACGTCAGTCATCGGTCCATTAACAGGCATTAGGATCGATAGTCTAGGAAATTCCTGCCAGATATGAGAATTACTGAACAATCAGTTTAATACGACGTGGCTGTGAATACTAACACGAATTCTATACACGAGGATCCGAAGAAATGGTGGTCCCAGCGACACACTACCCATCCTATGGCATATCCCTCAAGACAAATTTAATAAACATACGTTTGCAGAATCTGTAGATTCAGAAAAACCTCTTCACCAAGCTGACTGGGAAAAGAACTTAATATATCTGAATATGGGTGACAAAATAGTGGGAGTGAAAAAGGATACACCACAGACTGTAGTTGCTTGAGGCTAATGATACGGTAGAAAGGTAATATGCAGAAGTGAAACTGAGCTGTAGGCTACCAAAAATGCTATACCATCAGTAAGACGAATAGCTAGTAAAGTCAAAAAATGAAAAATAACTGGAAAGATATTAATGCTCATGCAGAATAATAACGTTTCCCGCTCACAACGTCAATTTATGAGCAATCAAGATGGACCTGAAAGACAAGTTGAACAAATACGGTGTTGCCTTTATAAAAGGTTATACGGTAACATTAACGAAAGGAAAACAAGGGCAAGGAATGTAGAGTAATTAAATCACGTTACGCTCAGGAGGTTATATTTATACGGTAAATAAGATACTCAAAGTAGCGGACGAGTTTTACTATTTTGGCAACAAAGTAACTGACGATGGCAGAAGTAGATAGGCTATAAAATGTAGACTATCAATAGCAAGGGAGGCTTACCTGAAAATATAGAAACATGTTTCTATCGGGTGGAAATCTAAGTCTTGGGAACTCGGGTTTTAAGACTTTGTAGCATTGTTTTCATTCATCATAAATAACATATCAGATGAAATAGCAACTCAGTTATGTTTGTATACCTGTGTTCAAACAGAAGATTATATGACGACGAAGAGTGACTGAAGAACGTTTTGAGGGAGCTAGACAGCTTTTCACGCTTATCCTCAAAAAGTCAGCTGGAAGGGTAATCGTCAATTAGCAGTTCCAGCGCCGTCTGTGTGGAGACTTTCAAGGAGAGGCTTATAACTACTTTCTTATCATTTGCTCTGAGTCCGACAGATTATGATTTATGAGCCAACTTTGAAAACGAAATGTTGCTGCATAACGATGGAAATTTTCTGGATCGCCTCACCTTCAGTTATGAATCGACATTTCACCTAGTAGCTAATGTGAATCCACGTAATGTGTGCGCGTGGGGGTCAGGAGATCACCATGAGATGGTGCAGTTACAATGAGATTTCTCTCAGTTGAATGTTTATGGGCCTGCAACCGTAACTGTTGTTTCTTTATCTTAATGTGCTAGGACTATTTATCTTTCTTCAATTGAAGTAAGCTGAACGACCGAAATTCGTTTGGCAAGACAATGCGCTGTCTCTCCGGCATAATTCAGTATGTGATTGGTTAAACGATGTTGTACCCAACTCTTGAATGGCCGCGAGGGGCCGGATGACAGGGTTTACTTCGCATGACGCACCCGGTCAGACAATATCTGGCGTCATATGATCTTTACGTCTGGGGGTTTATAAAGGATCAAGTGTATGTGCCTCCGCTACTAGAACAGAATTTTTGCAACAATTACTCTAGGCACACGGATCAAGGTTGCGAAAGAACTCGCCTATCACCACGACATGTGCTGAATGGTGCTCACATAGAATGTACACATAACTTCATGTAATTCGACTACTACAATCACAATAGAAGCTATGTAAGAAACACTGTTAGTTGTAGTTTTATGATGCCTGTCATAAGTGTTAAAAGGCTTTAAATCCGTATGATGATGATGATGATGTTTGCTTTGTGGGGCGCTCAATTGCGCTGTTATCAGCTCCCTTACGAATTACCAACCTTCGCTCAGTCGAATGTTGCCACTTTCATGAATGTTGAAGAAATGATGAGGATAACACAAACACCCACTCATCTCGAGGCAGGTGAAAATCTCTGACCCCGCCGGGAATCGAACCCGGCACCACGTGTTCGGGAAGCGAGAACGTGACCGCGAGACCACGATGCCGACTTTAAACCCGTATATTCAATTTGAAACACCCCGTATAGTCAAGTGAAATGTGGACGATATACAGCTGAAACAAGAGGAGATTATAGCTTTTGAAATGTAGAGTTGCAGAGGAATGCTCAAAATTACGTGGATGAGTTATGAAATGCAGAATCGATTCGGGGAAAAGAAATATGGCGTAACTTGAATAGAGTAAATAATAGGTGAGGCGACAAAGAGTAGCCAGTTTGGTGGTGGAGGGATGTGTGGAGGGTGTAATCTGGGAGGAAGACCAGGATAGGAAAATAGTAGATTGGTCCAAATAAATGAAGGCTACGGTACTTATGCAGATAGTTCACTAGCACGTTGTAGACTCGCGGGAAGGGCTTCATCAAATCATTTTTCGGGAGGGAACAGCAACAGCAAAAACAACAACAACAACAACAACAACAACAACGGCAACAACTACGGCACTGGCACATTCATAAAACTGAAAAAATACAATTTTCCAAAATTTGGGCACCAAACACACATATCTATCTGGAATGATGTAAACATAAGTAAAGACGATAATCCTGAAACGACTTTCCACGCCTTGTAAATTAACTAGTCCACTAGCGCCGGTACATAGTTTTTTGGCTTATCTAAAGATAAACGTAAGCGGCGTTCGTCATTAACGTAGAGCCACTTAACTACTGACAGGAAGAGATATTTTAGAGATTTTCGAGTATCTATGCTGTAGCAACGACAAGCAGAGTTCTGTAGGAAAAGATGAGCGACTACATTTCATTCGTCCGTCAAGCGGACTTTGGAATAATGAACACTTAGTGCGAAGTCAAAGACTTTAATTGAATTTACATTCTGAAGGTATCAAAGGGCTTGGTGAAGTGAAGGGTGGTTGTTAAGAGTATTTCATTAGAACATTCAAATTCTTCTCGGCGTTTGAGGGGAGCTGGGAGCTGCGAGGAGGGTGGGAGGTCCTCGCAGTAATGAAATTGCAGAAGTCATAAATTAAGTCCCGAAGTGGCGCGAAACAATTTGGCCGCCGGCTATGAGGTAACCGGCCGAGAAGATGGAGTTAGTTTCTTTTCTTTGCGTCACTCCTTTCTTTTTCTCATTGACATTCTTTTCTCGTGTAGATGGTGAAATGGATCCAGTTTTATACGACTGACGGAGGAGTACAGATGTTTTCGAATTCAAGTCCGATGTTTTGCAATAAGCTGAGCTAAATAAGTTGCTTACTAATCAAATTGTATTTTTCGGTAACGATCACTCTGGGATCTTTCCTCAGCAGTGGTAGAAGGGGAAAAGAGACGGGTAAGGGAAGACGGAGAAACGAAATATACTGCAACCCCGGCGTCGTTTGCAATTCCACTGCTCTGTGTTTTCCTTCCTCTTCCGCTTTTTTCCTTTTTCTTTAGGACTCAGTATCAACGCGCAATATGCTGCTATGCGAGACCACTGTCGCTTGTTACCGTGACAGAATACGCCACAACGCACTAACGTTGTTAATAACAGCAACTCGTAATTCAAAAAGCCGTCGCAGTGGCCCAGATCGCTAAATCACGACAACCCTGCCCAGCCTGGTTCCAGGGGCTCGATTCCTAATAGTGGGAAAAAAGTCTAAAGCAGAATCACCTTACATGAAAGTCACACGCGCGTGATAAACATATACAATATTATACTCAAATCTCCCTTCCACAAGAGATTAGAAAGAAAGCGACACGGGTTTAGTCCATTGCCTGTAAAGCTTTATCGAGTGTACGACACTAGGGCGTACTGGTCAAACAGTGTGTGAGGTCAATCCTCTAAACATGGAAACCCTTGATCATGAATAGGGCAGAGACGCCTGAATAATTTCCTGAAACAAGGGGCAAAACGTTTTACCCATAGATGCAATATAGAAATTTTGGAGACGTTGTTATCTGCTCATCATTTTCTCTTATTTGTTTGTACTGCGCACCTTTAGTACCTGAGCAGTGTTATAAATACAAACAAACTAACTGTATAATTAGTGTGATGGTTGTTTTCGCGTTTTTCGTCTATTTATGTTATTATCTATTGGTCCTGTGGTAAGCTCTATTCATTCAGTTAATTGTTTTCTTGCCACTAAAAGTCTTTAATGGATAAAAGTTCCCACATTTTACGCTTTCGAACACCGACCACAAGCTTCAGTATCTATTTTCAAACTAATTTATGTGGAAACTACATCGTTTTGCACCACCTGTAAGATAAGGCATAACATAAAACGATATGTTTTTGATATTGTACTTAATTTTTTATATGTCTGTATTTAACATTTATTTATGGCAAAACAATTAGTTTTTTTAGATTTTGGCGAGAACAAACACTGCATGTCCCTCTAGGGAAAATGCTGCAATGTGGCTCAAGAATGTATTGGTACATGTTGTTGTGGTCTTCAGTCCTGAGACTGGTTTGATGCAGCTCTCCATGCTACTCTATCCTGTGCAAGCTTCTTCATCTCCCAATACCTACTGCAACCTACATCCTTCTGAATCTGCTTAGCGTATTCATCTCTTGGTCTCCCTCTACAATTTTTACCCTCCACGCTGCCCTCCAACACTAAATTGGTGATCCCTTTATGCCTCAGAACATGTCCTACCAAACGATCCCTTCTTCTAGTCAAGTTGTGCCACAAACTTCTCTTCTCCCCAATCCTATTCAATACCTCCTCATTATTTATGTGATCTAAATATCTAATCTTCAGCATTCTTCTGTAGCATCGCATTTCGTATGCTTCTGTTCTCTTCTTGTACATACTATTTATCGTCCACGTTTCACTTCCATACATGGCTACACACCATACAAAGACTTTCAGAAACGACTTCCTGACACTTAAATCTATACTCGATGTTAACAAATTTCTCTTCTTCAAAAACGTGTTCCTTGCCATTGCCAGTCTACATTTTATATCTTCTCTACTTCGACCATCATCAGTTATTTTGCTCCCCAAACAGCAAAAATCCTTTACTACTTTAAGTGTCTCATTTCTTAATCTAATTCCCTCAGCATCACCCGACTTAATTCGACCCCATTCCATAACCCTCGTTTTGCTTTTGTTGATGTTCATCTTATATGCTCCTTTTAAGACACTGTCCATTCCATTCAACTGCTCTTCCAAGTCCTTTGCTGTCTCTGACAGAATTACAATGACATCGGCGAACCTCAAAGTTTTTATTTCTTCTCCATGGATTTTAATCCCTAGTCCTAATTTTGTTTTGTTTCCTTCGCTGCTTGCTCAATATACAGATTGAATAACATCGGGGAGAGGTAACAACCCTGCCTCACTCCCTTCCCATCCACTGCTTCCCTTTCATGTCCCTGGACTCTTATAACTGCCATCTGGTTTCTGTACAAATTGTAAATAGCCTTTCGCTCCTTGTGTTTTACCCCTACCACCTTCAGAATTTGAAAGAGAGTTTTCCAGTCAACATTGTCAAAAGTTTTCTCGAAGTCTACAAATGCTAGAAACGTAGGTTTGCCATTCCTTAATCTAGCTTCTAAGATAAGTTGTAGGGTCAGTATTGCTTCACGTGGTCCTATATTTCTACGGAAACCAAACTGATCTTCCCAGATGTCGGTTTCTACCAGTATTTCCATTCGTCTGTAAAGAATTCGCGTAAGTACTTTGCATCCGTCACTTATTAAACTGATTGTTCGGTAATTTTCATATTTGTCTTCACCTGCTTTCTTTGAGATTTGAATTATTATATTCTTCTTGAAGACTGAGGGTATTTCGCCTGTTCCATACACCTTGCTCACCAGATAGTAGAGTTTTGTCAGGACTGGCTATGCCAAGGCCGTCAGTATTTCTAATGGAATGTTGTCTACTCCTGTGGCCTTGTTTCGACTCAGGTCTATCAGTGCTCTGTCAGACTCTTCACGCAGTATCGTATCTCCCATTTCATCTTCATCTACATCCTCTTCCATTTCCATAATATTTCCTCATCACCCTTGTATAGACCCTCTATATACTCCTCCCACCTTTCTGCTTTCCCTTCTTTGTTTAGAACTGGATTTCCATCTGAACTCTTGATATTCAAACAAGTGTTTCTCTTTTCACCAAAGGTCTCTTTAATTTTCCTGTAGGCAGTATCTATCTTACCCCTAGTGAGATAACCCTCTACAGCCTTACATTTGTCCTCTAGCCATCTCTGCTTAACCATTTTACACTTGCTGTCGATCTCATTTTTGAGACGTTTGTATTCCTTTTTGCCTCCTTCATTTACTGCATTTTTATATTTTTTTCTTTCATCAATTAAATTCAATATTTCTTCTGTTACCCAAGGATTTCTACTAGCCCTCGTCTTTTTACCTACTTGATCCTCTTCTGCCTTTACTACTTCATCCCTCAGAGCTACCCATTCTTCTTCTACTGTATTTCTTTCCCCCGTTCGTGACAATTGTTCCCTTACGCTCTCCCTGAAACTCTGTAGAACCTCTGGTTTTAGTCAGTTTATCCAGGTCCCATCTCCTTAAATTCCCACCTTTTTGCAATTTCTTCAGTTTTAATCTACAGTTCATAACCAATAAATTGTGGTCAGAGTCCACATCTGCCCCTGGAAATGTCTTACAATTCAAAACCCGGTTCCTAAATCTCTGTCTTACCATTATATAATCTATCTGAAATCTGTCAGTATCTCCAGGCTTCTTCCATGTATACAACCTTCTTTTATGATTCTTGAACCAAGTGTTAGCTATGATTAAGTTATGCTCTGTGCAAAATTCCACCAGGCGGCTTCCTCTTTCATTTCTCAGCCCCAATCCATATTCACCTACTAAGTTTCCTTCTCACCCTTTTCCTACTACCGAATTCCAGTCACCCATGACTATTAAATTTTCGTCTCCCTTCACTATCTGAATAATTTCCTTTATTTCATCATACATTTCTTGAATTTCTTCGTCATCTGAAGAGCTGGTTGGCATATAATCTTGTACTACTGTAGTAGGCGTGGGCTTCGTGTCTATCTTGACCACAATAATGCTTACACTATGCTGTTTGTAGTAGCTTATCCGCACTCCTATTTTTTATTCATTATTAAATCGACTCCTGCATTACCCCTATTTGATTTTGTATTTATAACCCTGTATTCGCCTGACCAAATGTCTTGTTCGTCCTGCCAGCAAACTTCACTAATTCCTACTATATCTAACTTTAACCTATCCATTTCCCTTTTTAAATTTTCTAACCTACCTGCTGACATTCCACGCTCCGATCCGTAGAATGCCAGTTTTCTTTCTCCTGATAACGACGTCCTCCTGAGTAGTCCCCTCCCGGAGATCCGAATGGGGGACTTTTTTTACCTCCGGAATATTTTACCCAAGAGGACGCCATCATCATTAAACCATACAATAAAGCTGCATTGGTACATATTGGTACATATTGAATATAAATTAACAGTTCATCTGCTTATTATCATTGCCGCATTTCTTACTGTTGTTAAATCGTAGCAATTAAGGTTATTGAAACAAAATCTATCCCTATTTTTCGTCGATGTAGTTCCATGAAACATCGAAATTCGTTTGTCGGTGTTCTTGATTCGTTTTTGAAACTTAAGGGAAATACTCCTGTTGTGTCATCAAATACAGAAAGATTTTACAACCCCAAGCTTGTGCTATCTGACTGTGTACGTTCTCACGCTATATGTACATCTGTATGCTGACTATGATACAATGCAATAACTCTAGGATGTAATTTTCGTACATTTTCGAAGAAAGAATTTTTTCTTTTCTTTTTTTAATTCTGTGGTTTTAAATTAATAATAATTTTCGAAACTTCAGTTCAAATCTCCTATAAAGTTTTTTCAGCACTTTTTATTTTATAATTAGCTCTATCTAAGTTGTACATCATTTTAATTCATTTTATCGATATTTTCAGGTCGTTCAGTGATCATTTTCTTTGTATTTTTGGACATAAAAATCTGGGCCCTGTGATTACAGTCCCCTTTTTACATTCATGAACTAAATGAATTCTGACTAGGGGCAGTTGCCCCGACTGGTCTCCCACGTGGGCGCCCCAGTATTGCAGAGCAAAAGCAGTTTAAAAGATAAACAGATAAATCATTAGGTTGACTTCTTGAAGAAATACATTCAGTGATCGCTAAGGAAACGACATCTTTACTCAAGAATGTAGAGGACATTCTAGCATTGGAATCCGAGGATGGAACGCATTACTTACGACTGTTGAGCTGACAGCGACGTCGTCCATTACACTGGTCGTTTAGCCCAAACACTTGCAGATGAGCAATATCTACTTCTGAAGCTGGCTAGCGCTGTCAGTTTTCTCTCTGCTTATTCCATTCGCGAATGGTATGTGGGAAGAACGACCGCCAACGATTTCCTGTGCTGTTTCTCTGATTCTCTTCCGCAGTCATTTCGAGAGATATACGCGAGAGGAAGTAATATGCAGCTCAACTCTTCTTGGAACGAAACTGCTCGGAACTATGTGGTAAATAACTCTGTGATGCACGACGTCTTATTTGTAGGATCTACCATTTGAAAATCTCAGCTCTAAACAATGATAAGTGGAGACCTAGTTGTTTTGAAATATTTCGCAGTGCGATTGCAGTAAAATATGTGTAACATACTGGCCCTTTCCCTGTGGCTTCATCGGCGTATGAATTCTATACAAACATCGAACACACCTCTTCCTAACCCTCCCTGCGTCCATCTCTTCCTCCCTCTGCCTGTCATCCTTCCACTTCTCACTGTTTACCTCCTCCTCCCCACTCTCTTTGTCTCTTTATGTCCTCCTCTGCTTTCATCCATTTCCTCCACTCTACCATACTTCCCTCCTCCTCCCTTTAGCAATATAATCCTTCCAACCCTCTCTTTCCATCTCAGCCTCCCCATCTCCCTCTTCCCTGTGCCCACTACTTCTTTACATCTTCCACCTGCCTCATGTGTCTTCCTGTTCCCCTCCTCCCTGTTCATTTCCTCCTCCCCTTCACTCTGTCCATCCACTACTCGAACTGTCTGAACATACCTGCAGCTATGCTCATCAGCAAGTGCAACCCCTGCAATACAGTTCAGTAAAGCAGGTAGAAACTATTCCCACAACATACTCATTATGCAGGGCACACTACACATCAGGGGCTTTAAAATAATTGATTTGCCCTAGTTAAATAGGCTGCCGTGCAAAACAGGGTGATAAAGCAGGCCTATACTAGTCCAACACAACATGTCCATCATGTATGGCAGCCTACATGTTGGAGCCCAGAAACCGTTTTCTTGCACCTGACATGTGTGCAGCCCTGTAAAGCAGGTTCACTTGGCAGACAGATATTTTTTCCATACAGCATATCTGTTGTGCAGTGCTGTCTATATACCACGGGCTCGATAAAGTACATGTTTTTCTCATATCCCCACTCCCAGACGCCTATAACTCTCACAGTGCTGACCCTCGCGAAGCCTTTTGTTCCTGTGCCAAATTTACAGAAATCGAGCCAGGAGTGTCAGAGTAGATTCCTCACATGCATGCATACTCTCTGCTTTGTATGTATAAACAGATTTCAGGTACATGCACTGTGATATCTCTGTACAGATCGTACATTGTTGTCAACTATATCTATAATAACGACATAGTTTTGAAATTGCAAATTCTACACAACATTTAGTTCTTAAGAATTTACAATGGATACTTAACATCGTTTACTTGCGAACTGAGTGCACCTGACGTGGGTTAACATTGAGTTACCACTTTTTACTCGCTGGGCGAAATAATGAAACTTGTGAAACTTCTCAAAAGTACAACTTTAAAAACTATTAATTATTTCGGGTCTCAAAATTAAGACTTGCATTAACAAGTTTCACAGTATGAAACATAACAACTTAAAATGTTTGTCTATTACTCAGTTCAAAATAAGATAAATTTTAGCAAGCTCCTTACTACACCATGTAAACAATCTTAAGGATAGCCATTAACAATTATGCCAACACACTGTCACATAAATGCATACAAATTTTGGTAAAAACACAACACTGTTCACTTGCTTAAATCAAATTCAACTTTACCTGATTAGAGCAACTATAGAACATTTGTGTTCTGGAGAATTTTCAGGATTTTCAACAGAGCTGTTGTTATCCACATCATCCTCAGATTTATGCAATTCATACCTGGAAAATGTTTTCCGTGCACAAACAGTGCATACGTTACTACTAGCGGCAGCCGCATTTTTGGCACTTAACACCACACTGTTTGCTAACACACATCCTGGCAAAGTTGTCACTAACAAGAACCTGAAATTAAAGTTAGAGCTATCATTTCTCGTTTTATCGTGGAATTACTAACTCATATCAATATAGCACATCACTTACCTTCTTTAACACGCTCTCCATCTGTTTCTCATCAACTGACTCCACCACTGTTTACAACTGAGGTCTTCATTTACAATTGTAGAGCATAACGCCTAGTTATTCTTTAAATGGTCCCAACACGAATTGGGCCAATACTCTTTGGGTCGTCTGTATGTGTTCTATTAATGCTAGCTAGTATCGATCCCATACTATGGGCAGTACTTGTTTTATTTATTTAGAGTATGGCATTTAAGTACATTTCAGTATTGGATCGTGTTATTCTACATTAAATATATTCAGAGACAAGCATCTAGACCTTGTATATATTCAATGGATTTTTGGGATGCCTCTAGGAATTCTTCAAAGTCCCCACTGAACGTTCTAGCATTGCATTCTTCTCTGATATGTTGGATGGTCTGCTTCGGCGCGCCGCAGTCACATGCTGCCAAAGACAGCAGTCCCCATTTGCCGAGTGAGCCAGCACAATTTCCGTGCCCAGTTCTTAGTCGATTCAGAGTTGACCAGATCTTGCGGAGGTGATCAAACCCACGCATTAGGTGGCAAGTTTTTGGGGCATTTTGGAGCCATTCTCTTCTCCAAGAGTTGATGTCAGACCCAGTGACGCTGTCAAGAAGAAGAGGAGGATGTCTTGAACGAAGCCTCTTGACAGTCAGATACGGTATATCGATGTGTGCCGGTAGTTCAGGGTTTGCTTCGATCTTGTTGTATTCCTTGACCAAGGTTGCTTCTCGTCGTATTTTTGAGGCGTGGTATATGACTCAGGACAGGTAGCCATATGTTTTGTCTTCCTGAAATAATGCGCGTGGTGTTGTTAAGTTCTACATCGATTTTCTTCACGTGACTACTGTTTAACCATAGTGGTGCTCAGTACTCCGCCGCAGAGCATATCAGGCTCAGCGCAGACGTCGTCAGAGTTGTTGCCGTTGATCCCCAGAAGGTTCCACAGAGTTTATGGATGAAGTTGTTTGTTGTTCTTACCTTGGCAGCTGCTTTTCTAAGGTGTGATTTAAATGACAAGGTTCTGTCTAACGTTACCCCTAGGTACCCTGGCTCCTTGTTTTGGTTGAGGCGCGTGTCGTCAAGGTATACTTCTAGAGCTCTGTCGCCTTCTGTGTTATTTAGGTGGAAGCAAGTTACTTCTGTCTTCGTGGCATTAGGCCTAAGCCTCCGTCTACGGAAGTATGCTGCCAGGGCAGACAGATCGGATGACAGGGTTTCTTTCATTGTATCAAAATTGGTGTGCCTTGTTTCAATAGCCCATTCATCAGCATAGCCAAATTTCCTACAAGCTGTTTCTGGCATGTCAGCAATGTATAAGCTGAAAAGCAGTGGGCTAATATCGAGCCTTGAGGTAAGTCATTTTGAAGGAATTGATGGCTACTGACTTTGTTTCCTATGACGACCTGGAATCCTCTGTTACCTATCATGTTACCAATAAGCTTTGTCACTTATTGACAGGGAATTATTTTCATCAGTTTATGGAGTAGGCCTTGTCTCCAGACGGTATCATAGGCTGCTGACAAGTGAATGAAGGATACAGATGTTCTTATTTTCTTTTGGAATCCCGCTTCAGTATGTGTTGTAAGGGTCAGGACTTGGTCTGCACAGCTTCGGTTGGGACGGAAGCCGGATTGTGCTACTGGGGTAGCCGTGAGTATTGTCTGACCGATTCTGTTAAGTAGTATTCGTTCCAGAAGTTTGTACAGTGTGCTAACCAGTGCTAAGGGCTGTTAGTTTTGCGGAAGATTTCCCGGTTCACCTGGCTTTAGGAGGGCAATTATCTTGGCTCAGTACTCATAATTTGGTGGAACGAATGTTTCATTAGGCACATCTGTCGTGGGTGATTTATATTATCTTCTGCCGACGAATTTCAGCCTGATATCTGCTTTTCGTATAGCCAGCATAGCGTAACATTTTCACTTAAAGTATCTCCAGACGATTATTGCTATTTGATTGTTCCCAGAGATTTATCACGGATTGTTTAACAGAAAAGCAATAGATCTCATAGATTATTTACACGTAGTAAGTTATACTTATCTGCGTTGAGAATCAACTGCCATTACGTATCGCAGTCGAATGACATTGTAACGAAACAGCTTTGTGACATTTCCATAGTCACACTTACATGGTTGGTCGCTGTGGCCGAGTCGTTCTAGGCGCTTCAGTCCGGAACTGGGCTGCTGCTACGGTCGCAGGCTTGAATCCTGCCTCGGGCATGGATGTGTGTGATGTCCTTCGGTAGGTTAGATTTAAGTAGTTCTAAGTCTAGGGGATTGATGACATGCGCTGTTAAGTCTCCTAGTGCTTAGAGCCATTTGAACCATATGAACCCTTATATCCACCGTAAACAGTAATGGCCACTTAACACATCCTAATGGAGTTCCTAAATTTCCTTTGACGTCTGCGGATAACTTCCCGCTAAGAAAGGGTAGTACGGGCGAATACAGCATTCCTGGCCAAAAAACGCTACTAGCATCAAATATAGGTCTTAATTTGTGGAAGAAAGTTTGAGAATGTGCTTTTGGAGCTCGACATTATACACTCCTGGAAATTGAAATAAGAACACCATGAATTCATTGTCCCAGGAAGGGGAAACTTTAGTGACACATTCCTGGGGTCAGATACATCACATGATCACACTGACAGAACCACAGGCACATAGACACAGGCAACAGAGCATGCACAATGTCGGCACTAGTACAGTGTATATCCACCTTTCGCAACAATGCAGGCTGCTATTCTCCCATGGAGACGAACGTAGAGATGCTGGATGTAGTCCTGTGGAACGGCTTGCCATGCCATTTCCACCTGGCGCCTCAGTTGGACCAGCGTTCGTGCTGGACGTGCAGACCGCGTGAGACGACGCTTCATCCAGTCCCAAACATGCTCAATGGGGGACACATCCGGAGATCTTGCTGGCCAGGGTAGTTGACTTACACCTTCTAGAGCACGTTGGGTGGCACGGGATACATGCGGACGTGCATTGTCCTGTTGGAACAGCAAGTTCCCTTGCCGGTCTAGGAATGGTAGAACGATGGGTTCGATGACGGTTTGGATGTACCGTGCACTATTCAGTGTCCCCTCGACGATCACCAGTGGTGTACGGCCAGTGTAGGAGATCGCTCCCCACACTATGATGCCGGGTGTTGGCCCTGTGTGCCTCGGTCGTATGCAGTCCTGATTGTGGCGCTCACCTGCACGGCGCCAAACACGCATACGACCATCATTGGCACCAAGGCAGAAGCTACTCTCATCGCTGAAGACGACACGTCTCCATTCGTCCCTCCATTCACGCCTGTCGCGACACCACTGGAGGCGGGCTGCACGATGTTGGGGCGTGAGCGGAAGACGGCCTAACGGTGTGCGGGACCGTAGCCCAGCTTCATGGAGACGGTTGCGAATGGTCCTCGCCGATACCCAAGGAGCAACAGTGTCCCTAATTTGCTGGGAAGTGGCGGTGCGGTCCCCTACGGCACTGCGTAGGATCCTACGGTCTTGGCGTGCATCCGTGCGTCGCTGCGGTCCGGTACCAGGTCGACGGGCACGTGCACCTTCCGCCGACCACTGGCGACAACATCGATGTACTGTGGAGACCTCACGCCCCACGTGTTGAGCAATTCGGCGGTACGTCCACCCGGCCTCTCGCATGCCCACTATACGCCCTCGCTCAAAGTCCGTCAACTGCACATACGGTTCACGTCCACGCTGTCGCGGCATGCTACCAGTGTTAAAGACTGCGATGGAGCTCCGTATGCCACGGCAAACTGGCTGACACTGACGGCGGCGGTGCACAAATGCTGCGCAGGTAGCGCCATTCGACGGCCAACACCGCGGTTCCTGGTGTGTCCGCTGTGCCGTGCGTATTATCATTGCTTGTACAGCCCCCTCGCAGTGTCCGGAGCAAGTATGGTGGGTCTGACACACCGGTGTCAATGTGTTCTTTTTTCCATTTCCAGGAGTGTATGATAGTGAACCATGGTCTGTGGGAAAACCGAAAAAAAGAGAATCGAAACATTTGAGATGTGCTGCTGTAGAAGGATATCAAAAATTAGGTGGACCGATAAGGTAAGAAATGTGGGTATTTTCCGCAGCGTCGGCGAAGAACGTAGCATATGGAAAACACTGACGAAAATGAAGGATAGGAAGATAGGACCTGTGTTCAGACATCAAGGGATAACTCCCATGGTACTAGAGGAAGTTGTCGAGCAACGATACTGAAAGTGTGCTGTGCAGAGCTCAGGAACTTTTGAGACATCAACATAAGCACATCAGTTCTTGTCATATACTGAGGGAAACAACTCTCGTAAATAACATATTAATGTTTCTTTTATAAAATCAATTTTTTTCTCAGTGCGTAAAAGTCGAAAATGAGGCGACAACATGTATAATAAATCTACAGTATTGCTACGATAAAAAACAAGAAATTAGTTTGTAAGAGTAGGTTGTGGCGAGACGACTCGATGATCGTCGCCACACACAGGAGATGTACCGACTTCAAGCTCCTCAGTGTCCTGCAGTAAAATAGATCACTAACAGTGTAATAAAGAAAGTATAACGAATCTTACATAAATGCCAGATTTGTTGATTCTAACGGACCACCTCTCTGCACGCTGCATAGCAAGTTACTTCTGAATAGTTCCACGGTACCTGTTAAGATGTACGGTTATTTAGAAAATATGCACCCTGATTATGAAGACAAAAATGAAGAATTTTTCATACGTAGTAAAGAAAAATTATGAAGACGCCAAAAAGCTATAATGTGTATGACACAGATTGCGAATGAAAAAGTCACCGAGGCATCAAGTTCGAAAGAACAAATACCAGATATGTAATACCTGTATCAAAGCCAAGATGGTCATTCGTAATATGTTCAGTGTGAATGCACAATAGGCTCGATTTGTTGCGGGAATCATGCGAGATGCTGCTACCAATGAGGAAAATGGACAGGGAGCCGCTGAGGCAGTAGTGTGCAAAAAGTGGATCTGCTGCGAAGCGTGCTAGGATAGCAGAAACGATTAAGGCGACCGCACTTATAGAGCGGGAAATCCGGGTTCGAGCTCTCGTCCCGCATACATTTTCACTTGCCCTTATCATTTTAATGGCGTCTTGTAGCTGAAAAATTGGCATTTCTCTTTCATCATTGATATATACGGCCGCGGAATCATGACTGTATGGTGTGTGCTCTTTCGGACATGTCTGAAACAACATGCACAACACATAGGCCTATTACAGTAATCAAAATATATGGCATAAAATAATACAACTCACTCTAACCAACACCAAATCAAAAGTGAAGTTTAGAGGAGAAATTTCGGAACCATTCCTCATAAAAACAGGCTTAATACAAGGTGACTGCCTGTCACCATTACTTTTCAACTGTGCACTGGAATACATAATGAGAGGGTGGTACAAGGACAATCCAAAGAGGATAAGAATTGGAAGTGCAAAAGATGATATTAGCTTAAACTGCTTGGGATTCGCTGATGATCTTGCTCTCCTAGCCAACACCGTTCAAGAAGCCAGGCAACAAGTGAAATCACTACAAGAAATAGCAGAGAAAGTAGGCCTTAGAATATCACTTGAAAAAACGGAGATTATGCTAACTGATCCACCACATGCAAACAAAATTACAATAGGAGAACAGGAAATCAAAATTGTTGATAAATTTAAGTATTTAGGCGAAATAATAACATACAATCTAAATGAGAAGCCATCATGGCAAAATAGAATAAAAAAACTGAACTATGCAAATTACATTACCAAAACCACATACAACAAAAAAGCCTATCTATAGATGCAAAATTAAAACACTATAAAACAGTTACACAACCAGAAATGACGTATGCAGCTGAAACTATCTTCAAAACAACTAATACAGCAGAAATTGACAGAATACTAAAAATAGAAAGAAGAATAATTAGGACATGTATAAATAAACAGTATAAAATAAATGGACATTGGAGAATAGCATCAAATGAAACAGTATATAAGAAAATAGAACCAGTCATGAGCACAATCAGGAAGAAACGCGTCTCATTCTTTGGACATCTGATGAGAACTCCAGAAAACAGAATTAGTAAAAAAATAATACAAAAATTGTGGAATAGCAAGAGCGACATTAAATGGATCACAGAAATTAAGGAAGATATAAAAGAACTTCAAATTACAGTAGATGACCTAAAAAACAAGACAGAGAAAACCAGATTACTGCAAGACCCGCAAACCAGACTACAAATGAAAATCAATAAAAGGAGTACAGGAAGAGTTGTCTCAGATGAAGAAAGAAAGAAAATATCTGAAAGAATGAAGAAATATTGGGCAGACAGAAGAGCAAAACACCTTTCATATAAGAATAGCCTCTAATAATTATATTACCTAAATATATTAAGTTATTGTCGAACCAAATTGTATCCATTTGTAACAACTTGTTTAGAACTTTGTATTTTTGACTACAGTGGTCCAATGAAGGCCATAAAATAAATAATAATAATAATAATAAAATAATAAATATGGCATAAATGGCCGCATATTATTATTGCATTAACTCACAAATTTAAATTTTTACACCGACAGTGAAACCTTAGGTTTTGTATCCCGTCTGGAAGGCGGCGCCTGGGTCTGCTCCTGAAATCTGACAAAGAGGCCGAATGAAAGGAAGCGAGTAGGAGCAGGTGAGGTAAAGCTTTCGGTTCTGCAAGTACAATAAAAGTAGTTTTACCATACATTTTCTGAGGCATCAAGGGATCACCAATTTAGTATTGGAGGGCAGCGTGGAGGGTAAAAATCGTAGGGGGAGACCAAGAGATGAATACACTAAGCAGATTCAGAAGGATGTAGGTTGCAGTAGGTACTGGGAGATGAAGAAACTTGCACAGGATAGAGTAGCATGGAGAGCTGCATCAAACCAGTCTCAGGACTGAAGACGACAACAACAACTATACTATAAACATATGCAAGCACATTACGTAACTGTAGGTGATGAGCACGGTGTGCAGCCAAAGTCCAGATAAGAAAGTCTCAATAGCAAGTTAAGCGAGCGCGATGGTTCTGGGCCGTCTGCTCTTCATGAACTGGGCGCAAGTGGAGCGGCGATCGTTGAGCTGCACAGCGTCGGCTAGAGGGCGCAGTGGTCGGCGAAGATCTTCCGCTCCCGTAGTGCCAACCTACGCTTTGGCATCGGAACTTTTGATACTTTAGGAGTTAGTATTTGACGTAAATTTCAACTTGATACCTCTACTCGTTCCTGGGAAAGAGGGTTCGTGACAGACAAATCGCTCCGTACGGAACCTCCTAGATCTTTTATGGAACTAACTGCTACCAGTGATCGTTCTACAATCGTGTAATCATAAAATAAAGGATCTTTCTGTCTATGCATACGAAATACATTTGTTTATGTTGAGGGTCAATTTCCACTCCCTGCACCATGAGTCCTTCCCCACATCTTCCTGCGTTTCGCTACACTTTTCTAGCGTAACTATTCCTCCGTATACGACAGCGTCGTTTGCGAAAAGCGTCATGGGACTTCAGAATTTGCCTATTGTGAAAAGTAATGGATCTTTAACACTCACTTGGGGTGTCACAGAAGCGGTTAAAATACGAGTGTTGAACTTCCCTTTTGTGACAGTACGTTTGGTCTAGTTATGTACAGGTATACGTTATTAGAGGGATTTCAAGAACCACTGATTGCCATAACAACCGGCATATTGCAAAACTTGTACAGGATTTTGTAGGAGGAGGGGACTTGTGCAGTGTGGAACAGTATGGCCGAATCAGATTAAAGAGTCCACATGCAGCCCACAAAGAGGCGATACAATGATGAGGAATTTCGAGTGAATAGTATCGGTGAAGTTTGGACCACAATAAGAAGGTTCATATAGAGATAGGTGACAGTAGTTACACAGAGAGAAGGGACTTGCACTTGACAGTGTGGAAAGCTGAATCATACCAGTTTTGGGACTGAAGAACACAACAAGGACATGAGCGCTAATGCACGACCGCTACATGGGACAAGAAAAAAGATCCGAAATAGAATTTTTTTTTTGGTCATCAGTCTTTTGACTGGTTTGATAGTGCCCGCTAACAATTCCTCTCCTTTTCCAACCTCTTCATCTCAGAGTAACACTTACAACCTACCTCCTAAACTATTTGCTGGGTGTATTCCAATCTCTGTCCTCCTCTACAACTTTTGCCTCTACAACTCCTTCCAGTACCATGGAAGTCATTCTCTGACGTCTTAACAGATGGCCTATCATCCTTCCCTTTTTCCTTGTCAGTGTTTTCCACACATTCCTTTCCTGCCCGTTTTCTGAGCAGAACCTCCTCATTCCTCACCTTACCACTCCACTTAATTTTCAACATTCACCTATAGCACCACATCTGAAATATTTCGATTATCGTCTGTTCCGGTTTTTCCACGGTCCAAGTTACACTACTTCACTGATTTGCTACAAAAGTACATTCTCAGAAATTTCTTCCTTTTCTTAGCCAGGAACGCCGTTTTTTCCAGTGCTACTCTTCTTTTGATGCCCTCCTTGCTCCGTCCGTCACTGGCTATTTTGCTGCCTAGGTAACAGAATTCCTTAAATTCATCTACTTCGCGACCCTCAGTCCTGATCTTAAGATTATCACTGTTCTCATTTCTGCTACTTCTCATTACTTTCATCATTGTACGATTTACTCTCAGTACACATTCTGCATTCATTAGATTGTTCATTCCATTCAGTATATCATGTAAGTATTCTTCACTTTCACTCTGGATAGCAATGTGATCAGCGAATCTTATCACTGATATGCTTTCAACTTGAATTTTAATTCCACTCCTGAACCATTGATTCTTCGATGTACAGATTGAAAAATAGGGGCTGTCTTACACCCATTTAATCAGAGCGCTTATTGGTCGTCATCTCTTATTATTTCCTTTTGGCTCTTGTACGTATTGAATATTACCCGTCTCTCCCTATTGCTTACCACTATAATTTCGAACATCTCGCGCCACTTTAGATTGTCGAATGCTTTTTCCAGGTCGACAAATCCAATGAACCTGTCTTGATTTTTTTTTGATGTTGCTTCCATTATCAGCCGTAACATCAAAATTGCCTGTCTGGTGCCTTTACTGTTCCTAAAGGCAAACTAATCGTCATCTAGCACATCCTCAATTTTCTTTGCCGTTCTTCTGTATACTTTCTTGTCGGCAACTTGGATGCCTGAGGTGTTAAGTTGACTGTGCGTTAATTTTCGCAATTGTCGGCTCATATAGTCTTCCGAATTGTATGGTATTGTTCCGAAAGTCAGACGGTATGTCGCCAGACTCATACATTCTACATACAAACGTGAATAGTCGTTTTATCGACACTTAGAAATTTACAAATACTAATTATTACATACCTCCATCGGCCAAAGCCGATGACATCATAGGTCGCGGTTCTTCGTATCTTATTCTCACTGGAGCGGAAATCCAGGGTATGACTCCGAGAATTTAGTGATGAATGTAGGGGACTTTCGTATAGAGATGTAGACAGTGTGATATACTGAAGTTTGTGTCGATCCGGGAACCGAGTACGGACAGCTTAATGGTTACGGAGACCCCTCTCCAATAAAAAGGAAATCCGGGCTCGAATCCCAGCACACATTTTCATGTGTCACCAGTAGGAGTACGTCTATACCTAATACAGCGGAAGCCTGGTTATACGCATTCACCGAATTTATTTCGAAATTTACAAACAACTGATTGACAGAGCGTCATGACAGCGAACACTCGCATACAGAAGATTTGTCTTCGAATCATCTGTGAGAGACTTTACGGTCCAGTGTAAGAGGCGAACAGTGACGACACGTGGTCCCAGTGGAGCAGGTTCTGTCCTTTCACTTCGTATCCGCACATATATTTCTTTTCTGCACTGCCTCTTAACAGTTGGTGTTTGTCGGCTGTTTTCTCCGAAGGAAAAACGGGCCCACAATTGTGTAGTGATATCCATGATGTCCAAGATGAATGACTGATGGCTCAGGTGCTGAAGTTTCCCAGTTGTCAACGTTAATGTGACACATCTTCATGTTAGGCTTAACATTATCCTTCAATCGTTATCGTTTACTCTGACCCCCCCCCCCCCCCCCAAAACGCTTGCCCACTATTAACTCACAGTGAAACACTTGTCTGGGAACGCGATAGTTGGGCCTGAAGACTACGTGGCCTGCCCATCGCAACTTGAGTCTCAAAACCATCGCTTCCATACCGGTTGTATGTGCCTCTTCAAGGATACTGACATTTGCAAGTCTATCCTGCCTTGTTTTATGCGGAATCCTCTTGAGGCATCGCTAATGATTATATTTTGACTAAAGTTCAGTCTTGATCACTCATGTATGTTTTAATGATATAGGTAACCGGTTTCGGTTCTTTCTACAGAACCATCATCAGACCCATGGCTCCCTTAGGATGGTAGGCGGAGCTCTCCTCGCTGCTACGCAGACTTGTTGACTGCGTAGCAGCGAGGAGAGCTCCGCCTACCATCCTAAGGGAGCCATGGGTCTGATGATGGTTCTGTAGAAAGAACCGAAACCGGTTACCTATATAAATAAAACATACATGAGTGATCAAGACTGAACTTTAGTCAAAATATAACAATTAATTGATCACTGCTTTCCAAAAATATTTACCAAAATCGCTGATGATACTGTTCCAGATTTTTGAGATAGTCTCTGTAACACGTCCAGGACTGAGATCCATAAAGTGGGGTAGGAATTACGACGAAGGTGAATGCGAGTATCTTCTTTGCAGCATTGACATTGTGGTTGTTAAATACGTTGGATTTTAGTCTGGTAAAGTACGCACCAGTACGTTTACTTGATCTGTTGAGAGGATGCAGCCAAGATAAGAAATATGTAACCAAGAATCAGTCCGTTGGTGGTGACGTCTGACATTTCTTTGCTTTTTTTGGGGTGCTGGGTGGTGAATGATACGGGTTTTGCAGTTATTCAGTTTGAGAGCAATCTTCTTCTATGCTGCGAAAAAGGCATTCTAGACCAACAATAATTCTGCTTCCAACTTGAGCTAGAACTGCATTATCATCAGCAAAATGTTGGAACCCTTTCTCTTATACAGCTAGGAATAGCTTCCCATCCGTTCTGTAAGTTAACTATAGTCATCTTTGACTAACGGCTTGACAGAGACAACGTACAAGAAAAATAACGCAGGGTCAATAACATACCCTTGCTTACCCGCCAGGTTAGCCAAGAGCGTTAATGCGCTGCCTCCTGGACTCGAGTAGCGCGCCGGTCCCGGATCGAAACCACCCAGTGGATTAACGACGAGGGCCAGCGAGCTGGCCAGCCTGGATGTGGTTTTTAGGCGGTTTTCCACATCCCCTAGCTAAATACCAGGCTGGTCCCCACGTCCCGCCTCAGTTACACGACTCGCAGACATTTGAAACACGTTCGCACTATTTCATGATTTACACTCGATGCAGACAGCTGGGGTACACTGATTCTGTCCCAGGGATGGCGGGGGGGGGGGGGGGTCTATCTTGTGGCGCCAGGGAGGGCATCCTGCCACTCCTTCAAATTAACCACGCTAAGTCCGATTGTAACCACGCCGACCCTGTGAAAACTGTGGGACAAAGGCGTCAGCAAAGGAAGAAGAAGAAGAATAATATACCCTTGCTTAACACCAGAACCGAATGCAAAAAACGGTTCAAATGGCTCTGAGCACTATGGGACTCAACTGCTGTGGTCATAAGTCCCTAGAACTTAGAACTACTTAAACCTAACTAACCTAAGGGCATCACACACATCCATGCCCGAGGCAGGATTCGAACCTGCGACCGTAGCGGTCGTGCGGTTCCAGACTGTAGCGCCTTTAACCGCTCGGCCACTCCGGCCGGTAACCGAATGCACAGAAAGGCTCGACAACAGAGCCGTTACCATTGAAATCTGCTACCATATCTGTGTAATAAAATTTTAAGGTGGCAATAAATTTCAGTGGAACACCATACAGAGCTGAAATATTCCATAAAACGAGAGTTTACGAAGTCAAATTGCCTTAGTCAGGTCAGTAAAGACAATGTAAAGAGGCCTGTTTTGGTCTCTACATTTTTGCCGAAGTTGAAGAGCTGTGAATCTTGTATCTGACGTTTCTCTAGAAGGCCTGAAGCCACATTGTGTGGATGATAGTAACTGCTCCACGTAGGGTACAGAACGTGTTGCGAGAATTCGAGTTATTAGCTTTCCCAGATTAGACTGTAACGACATTTCGCGATAGTTACTGTAGCTTGTGTAAATACGGGACACACCAGACTAGTTCTGAAGTTGGGAGGCATTTCTTTAGTGTTCCTGATTTTACGAGAGTAAGAGGGCATACGCGATAACATAGAAAGTAGTCCTAAAACATTGTGTACCTTCTACGAGTTATTCGTAAGTTAAACTATCTGCAAGATGTAAGGACATACTAACTCACGATTTCCATTCGATGTAACCTTAAAAGGAGGCTGTGTACATTTCATTTGCCATGCAACCGACAACTGTTCGCTGATATGCTCGACATGTAAATATATCTTTGTCATCCCTGTGTCTACTGATATCGTCTGTCGTGGCATGGATAGACAAAATTTACAGAGCCATAGTGGACTCGATGGTCAGCAAATGCTTGGTCGTGGAACGGGATATCACGTGAGTTTCGCCCCCGGAGCAGAGAGACTTACTCGTGACTTGCTGCACGCTTCGCACGTCAGAAGCCTTCTATGGGGTGCTTCATGAAGGTTATCAGCACGCATATATCTCAAACACCATGCTACCGAAAATAGAGCTTAACGTCTGTACAGGTTGCTTAGCGTAACGAGGTCGGTGAGAATCGAACGGAAGGCGGCGATTTAAAAGAGTTAATAAAAGGAAACTCGAAGTATATTCTGCAATTACCGAAGAGCTACAAGATCTTGGTTCAAATGGTTCAAATGGCTCTTAGCGCTATGGGACTGAACTTCTAATGTCATCAGTCCCCTTGAACTTAGAACTACTTAAACCTAACTAACCTAAGGAGAGTAAATCGGAGAAAGACGAAGGTAATGAGAAGTAGTAGAAATGAGAACAGCGAGAAACTTAACATCGGGATTGATGGTCACGAAGTCAATGAAGTTAAGGAATTCTGCTACCTAGGCAGTAAAATAACCAATGACGGACGGAGCAAGGAGGACATCAAAAGCAGACTCGCTATGGCAAAAAAGGCATTTCTGGCCAAAAGAAGTCTACTAATATCAAATACCGGCCTTAATTTGAGGAAGAAATTTCTGAGGATGTACGTCTGGAGTACAGCATTGTATGGTAGTGAAGCATGGACTGTGGGAAAACGGAACAGAAGAGGATCGAAGCATTTGAGATGTGGTGCTATAGACGAATGTTGAAAATTAGGTGGACTGATAAGGTAAGGAATGAGGAGGTTATACGCAGTTTCGGAGAGGAAAGGAATATGTGGAAAACACTGATAAGGAGAAGGGACAGGATGATAGGGCATCTGCTAAGACATAAGGGAATGACTTCCATGGCACTAGAGGGAGCTGTAGAGGGCAAAAACTGTAGAGGAAGACAGAGATTGGAATACGTCAAGCAAATATTTGAGGACGTAGGTTGCAAGTGCTACTCTGAGATGAAGAGGTTAGCACAGGAAAGGAATTCGTGGCGGGCCGCATCAAACCAGTCAGCAGACTGATGACAAAAAAAAAAAAAAAAAAAAGGCTCTGAGCACTATGGGACTTAACTGCTGAGGTCATCAGTGCCCTAGAACTTAAAACTACTTAAACCTAACTAACCTAAGGACATCACACACATCCATGCCCGAGGCAGGATTCGAACCTGTGACCGTAGTGGTCCCGCGGTTCCAGACTGTAGCGCCTTTAACCGCTTTTTTTTTTTTTTTTTTTTTTACGGGCAAGTGCTCTACCAACTTTTTTTTTTTCCTATCCATCTTTTTTTTTTTTTTTTTTTTTTTTTTTTTTTTTTTTTTTTTTTTTCACAGGGAAGTCTATGGATCCTCACCCTGTGGCATTGCCCCATCTATTTTACTTTGTTTTGTTTTTTTTTTTTGCTTTTTTTTAAATTTATTTTAATGTCCCAAAAGAAAAATCATATATAAACAAGAAGGAAAAGAAAAATAGGACTGAAGTGACATCCTCGTCACTTCACTGGGAGTACATTCTATCCCTCGAAACAACGTAAACCTGGGACTCCCCACCGCTTCGGGGGGTTATGAAACATGCTGCCTAGAAAGTTCGCAAAATTCGTTTTATATTTAGAGTGGCGTCGGATGATTTCGTGTTGTTCTAGTAGATAATGCCAATAGTCCATGCCCGATATCAATGTCCGCGAGAGCACGTAGTGCGATGCGTGTCCACCAATCCATCGGATTGCCGAAGTTTTTTGTGAGGGGAAAAATACAGCGTCAGGGAAAAATAAAGCGTCCGTCGTGATCGTTGATTCGTCGGTGCGTCTGAGGAGGGCCATGATGCGTTGCGTCAGCCTCCAAACATCCTTTGCCTCACCGCACTGCAGAGAATGTTCGTCGGTGTCCTGCATGCCACATATAAGGCAGAGCGGGGAATCTACCATGTGAATGTCGTACAAACGTTGGCGGTTGACTGTCTTGCGGTTGATTAGTGTATACCATGACGATCGCGCTGCTGTGGTGAGGAGAGGTGTATGGACAGCTCGCCAAATCTGTCGCCAGTTTCGTGTTGGGTATTTAAGTTCGACAACATTGCTGCCATGATGACGCCGCAAGTATCGATATATCTCACGGGTAGTGGGGATTCTTGTAGAAGGTATCTGTAACTGAACATAACTAAAATCAACAAAAAATCGCGCGACGTGAGAAAAAGAGGGTGAGATTGTGCCTACAGCGACCGGTGGTTCAAAGGACGTGGGATGAAGCACATCCAGGATGGCCGACGTGATGGCGTGTGGCCGTTGGTTCCAAGTGCGTAGCGTCGCTCGCAGGTATAGAGCTAGAGCCTTGTTCCGCACATCCGTGAGGTTAAGTCCTCCAGCATGGTGTGGGAGAGTTAAAGTCTTGTATTTGACCTTAAACAACATTCCTTGGCTGACATAGTATCCAAAGGCCGCCATTAATCTGTCAGCAATACCATGTGGCATTGGCAGTACCTGTGCCAGGTGCGGCAGTCGCGAGGCCAGGTGAACATTAGTGTAGTCCACCCTTTGGAGCAGGTCGTGCGTTCGGAGTGAATTGTTGCGTATGTGCAGTCGGACGTTCTGGAGGAGACGTCGATAGCTCGCCGCCGCTGATTGCCGTAGCGATCGGGTGAACAATACACCTAAGCATCGCAAGATGTCCACCGTCGTAAACGGACTGTGCAGATCGTCCAGCCCTCGACCGATGTGCATGATCTTGGTTTTATTCATGTTGACCCTGCTTCCCGCAGCTACGCCGTACGTAGTAAGAAGGGTAACCACCTGACTTACTTCGTTCTCCGACCGGACGAGTATCATCAAGTCGTCGGCATATGCACGACACGTGAAGGAGCTCGCACGGAGTCGGACGCCTGTTAGAGTCCGTCTAAGAGTCTGCATCAATGGTTCGAGCGCTATTGTAAACAGTAACATCGACAAGGGACATCCCTGCCTAACTGAGCTGCAAACAGGAATCGGTCCTACCTCCCTGCCATTGACTCTCACCGTCGAAGAAGCGCCGCGAAGGAGGCGCATGAGGACGGTAATAAACTCCTGTGGTATCGCCATGCGTCGCATGGTCGAGTCAAGGAAATCATGGTTGATCCTGTCAAAGGCACGATCAAAGTCCACCGATACGAACGCCGCTCGCAGGCGACAAGCTTCCGTCAGTGAAATTACGTCACGGTATTCGCCGAGGATAGTATGTATGTTGCTCCGAACCCCTAGACAAGCCTGGTCAGGTGGTATTGTCTTGGATATTACAGTCTTGAGCCTTGCCGCCAACATTCGCGCAAAGAGCTTATAATCAGTATTGAGCATCGTGAGCGGTCTAAATTGATGGACGCTGACACTCGCTGTCGATTTCGGTATTGGTATAAGCAGTCCCGCCATGAACTGCGACGGAACGTCCATGTCAGGGCTCAATAACTCATTATACATCAATACCAACTGGGACATCATTAAATCCGCAAATGCGCGGTAAAATTCGAGTGTCAACCCATCTGGCCCAGGGGATTTATGCACCGCACCCTTCGCGAGTGCGCCCCGGATGTCATCTTCCGTTAGGGGTTCCAATAGCGCCTCTGCATCTGAACCATCCACCTCCGTTTGCATCTGTCGCAAAAGCTCTTCTCCTGTCCGATTGTCCGTCGGCGTCCCAGTGAAAAGGAGGCGATAATGCTCCAGAAACTCAGCAGCAATGTCCCGTTGTGACGTCAAGGGCCGACCATCGTCATCATGGAGTACTGTGATTAGGGATCGGCGATTACGCGCATTTCCCTTGGACACTTGATGCATGCCGATACGTTCTCCATCGACGTTGTCCAAGCACCGAGCACGGATCGAAAGTCCCTCCAGTCGACGTCTCGTGATCGATAAAATACAGGCCTGAATGCGATGGACTTCCGCTTGACGCTCGAGCGATGGGGCCATGGAGGACAGGTCGCGGAGCACCATGTAGAAATAGTCAAGTGTATCTCGGAGCCATTTCGCTTTTTCCTTGCCATACGTGATCAGAGCTCTTCGTATCGCCGGTTTTGCACACTGCAGCCACCACGAAAGAACCGTACGGTGCAGCGGCAGACGGCGAGTGCAAGTCTGCCATGTTTCTTCGATCCGCTGGCGACATTCGAGATCCACCAATAAGGATGAATTGAGTTTCCAGGAACTACGACTCCGCCAGACCCTCTGCCGTGGGAGGGTTAACGTGCATAAATATGCAAGGTGATCCGTAAAAGCTGTGGGCCAACGTTCAGCAGCCAACACGTGATCTCTTAATCCGTCAGAAACATAAATCCGATCCAGCCTGCTCGCCGAATGGCTAGTAAAATACGTGTAGCCCTCTCGCTGCCCATGGATCTTTTCCCACGTGTCCATAAGGGCCATGTCCCGGCAGATCGTGTTCAATGCGTGGCATGAGCTGAAATTAGGAGTTTGATCCTTCGGGGCGAGTACACAGTTAAAATCCCCCCCTATCAAGATGTGGTCATACCGTCCATGGAATAGGGGGGCAATCTCCTCCGAGTAGAATCGTGCACGCGCCTGTCGATTGTCAGATCCGGAGGGTGCATAGATGTTGACGATACGAATGCCGTTCACGGTCATAGCCAAACCCCGAGCCGAAGGAAGGTAATCGAGGTCACACATCGGTATCCCTTCCCGGACTAGTATCGCTGTGCCACGTCCTCCATCTGGAGTCGGCGCTAGGTAAGTGTTGTATCCGTGCACGTCGGGAAAAGCAGCATTGCAGGTTTCCTGCATCAGCAGAATATCAACGTCAGTGGCGTAAATCATGTCCCGGAGAAGTTTCATCTTTGCAAGCGAACGTGCGGTGTTAATGTTCACTGTGCCCACCTTATATGCTTGGTTCGTTGTCGTTGTCATGCTCGTGTCATGTCACTGAGAACTCCAAGGGCGTTAGGCCACTATTCGTGCTCAGAGGGGTGCCCGCCAACGGGCTGCCCTCCTTTGTTGTCGTTCCGTGGTGTGCATCCTGTAGGTGAGTGGTCATCATTAGCGGTTGGCAATTCCTGTATGTCCTCGACTGGTTCCGCCCAATCACAGTAGTCATCCATCCGAGAAACGTCCTCTGATGTATTTCGACGAGGTTGCTGGGACATTGGTATCCCGGACTCCTTCGTCGGCAGGTCTGGGTCAGTCGGTGTCAATGAAGAGGGACCATCCGAAAGGCAGGACATCCGGTCTCCATCTGACGGAATCCTGTCAGCGTTCTCTAAAGGCACGTGTTCTGTGTCAGACAGTTCGTCGGCTAGGAGAACTTCCGTGTCCCCTAGGCTAGGGGGGGACGTGTCACCCGAATTATGGCGACGCTTTTTGCGACGCTTCGGCGATCGCTGTTTGCGTGCCCTGCCCTCTGCTGCCTCACTGTGTTCGTCGAGCGTTCGTTGGTCCGTTGCCGGCGCCACTGTCTCGACCTCTACTTCCAAGTCGCGTGCTTCATGTGAGTTGTCAGAAGGTTCCTCCCTCAACCGACGTGACGTGGGCGTAGGGACATTCTCCGAGTCACCTCCACGCTCCCGTAACTCGGTCGGCTCTTGCATAAACACGTCTTCGTCTCGCTCCGAACTGGGCAACACCTCCCGGCGAGCCACCGACACGTACGTTATCGGCAGTTGCGTGGGAACTTCTCGCTGTGACGCGTCTCCATGTGGCAGTTGCACGACGCGGCGTTGTATGCACTCCGATCGGATATGTCCTTCTCCACCACAGCCAGAACAAGTGCGTGGCTGGCCATCGTAGATCACAATAGCTCGACACCCGCCAATGTATAAATAAGACGGGATATGTTTAGTAAGGACGATCCGCACCTGTCGCACGCCGTTTAGCACAGGATAGGTACTAAAACTTGCCCAGCGTTCAGGCGTATGACTAAGTACCGTTCCATATGGTCGCAGCGATTCAGTCACCATCGATTCTGGCACCTCAAACGGCAGTTCAAAGATCCGAATCATCCTCACACCCAATCCTGAAGGAGCTACTGTTACATCGCTGATATGGCCATCAGAGTGTCGAAATTTAAATCCTCTTTGAGCAGCGGAGAGAGTTCTTTCACACGCAGCTTCATCGGTCATCTTTACGTACATTGTACTGCTTACAATGGACAGGTGTATTCCAATTATGTCCGTAGCAGGTAAACGAACTTCTTCCCTCAAAAAACGATCTATTTCGAAAGCTTTTGGTCTGGCAAATTCGTTGTCGAACGTAAATTGGAGCGTAGTCTTTCGAAAATTGTGTGCCATGGTGATCGAGTCAGACAACAACACGCGCGAGTACCGACGGTGTAAACACTTCCTCGTCCACGCGCGCCCGCGGCCGGGACAGCAGGTCCGTGCCGCGCCACCGCCTAAAGCAGACTGCCACCGCTTGGCCACCCTGGCCGGCTCTTGGTGAAGTGGTCACAGGATGACTAACAGTTTGGGAGTTGTCGCTTAGCTAGCAGTAGGAAGCAGGGTAGGTGGCGTTTCACGTTCATTAAGGCTGGTGGGCGGTACCAGCGAAGAGGGCCAAGGCAAATGCCGCCCGTCCTGTGCGAAGGCTGGAACAGAAGAGCGTCTGCTGCCTTCAACGGCTGCAACTAAAGAGAAATTTGAAATTCTGCTCTTTCCCCTGGGACCCTCCAGGAATGACACACACGAACCGTCTGCAACGCTCCCTATTGGCAAAATAGTAGAATTCAGCAACGAATACTGGACTCAATCGCTTTCTGGTCAAATGTTGTTTTAACCTGGGGAACAGTTGATAGTCACTGGGCGCCAAGTCAGGACTATAGGGTGGGTGGGTTATTATGTTCCACTGAAACTGTTACAGGAGAGCAACGGTTTGCCGAGCGATGTATGGGCGAGCGCTGTCACGGAGAATGTGTACACCCTTTCTCAACATTTCTCCGATTCTGAATTGCCCGTTTGAATTTTTTTTCAGAGTCTCACAGTACCTGTCAGCGTTAAAAATGTGGTCCCAGCGATTCAGCTCCAACGACGAGGTGAAAGAAGAGGTTCATAACTTTCTAAACAGCATGGCGGCGAGCTGGTATGACATGGGCATACAAAAATGCCACAGCGTCTACAAAAATGCATCGACAGAAATTGTGGTTATGTCGAAAAATAGCTAAATGTTCAAGCTGTAAACTGATGTAAACCATTGTAGAAATAAACAGGTGTATGTACTTATAAAAAAAATAGGAGACCTTACTTTTGGGACTACCGTCGTATATCAGTGATGCGTAAATAGCTGTCAACATGGAAAGCCTGTCACTGCAGCACTGAGATTCAGTCGAGCTTTGGGATTCTAAACTAATGCTCCAATAATACTTTTTAGCCTATTAGGGCCGCACTCAGTGTCACGATGGAGTGCTTATGGGAACTGAATGGCTTTCCAAAAAATAATTGGACTGTCAGGGGCAGTATTTTATTTTCTGACACCTGACACATGTACAGTCTCAGTTGCATTCCCGAAATGTAATCAATGTCAGCTTTCAGTTAACTATGCGTACCAGGATTCCGTGAAAAACAACATAGTGGTTGGCTTTCAGCCTCGTACCTTGTTTGTAGAAGTAATGTGCTTCTGCTGCGTAGGTTAGGGACATGTTTACCTGCTAATAGCTTCACTAGCTTTCCCAGCTGCGGCGAATCGGGAGATGAGCCGTGTTTTACGCGACGCGTCACCGAAATGGAATTTAGGTGGTCGCACGCCACTTGATGCATGCCCCCATCTGTCGGACTGTTTGCGAGAGAGAGCATGTGCTCTGCCGCTCCCGCGTCGTCAATCACGTGGTGCTGGCCCCGGCCACTCCAGGTCCCCCACCCCGCACACTCCCCCTGTGACGTCACTCTGCCTCCCCACCCCCACGCCCTCCAACCCAACCCAGCTGCCTCGGCAGTTATCAAATTACCTGTGTTCTGCACCAGATGGGGCCTCATCAGTTTCAATGCTTCTGCAACGTGGGCCACTGGCTCTCACGTGCGGTGCAGATGGAGCAGGTGTTCTGGGGCGAGATCTAGCGGCAAGAAGCGCTGCTCTTTCCCATAGAAAAGTACTACGGCAGGCAGCCTGCGTAAGAATCGAGAACAGTTTGTAAATGGTAGTTGCATGTATAAGACAGTAATACAGGATACATCGAAAATAATAATCGACTGGCCCAATTAAATGACTGCGTTAACCCCTTACAGTACTTGGGGAGGCCGGCCGGGGTGGCCGAGCGGTTCTAGGCGCTACAGTCTGTAACCGCGTGACCGCTACGGTTGCAGGTTCGAATCCTGCCTCGGGCATGGATGTGTGTGGTGTCCTTAGGTTAGTTAGGTTTAAGTAGTTTTAAGTTCTAGGGCACTGATGACCTCAGCAGTTAAGTCCCATAGTGCTCAGAGCCATTTTTGAACTCGGGGAGGCGAACCTCCTCCGGCACTAGTCGACTTACCGGGTTTCCGTCGTTTGACTGTTTATAATGTGTCTGTTGCACTATCTAGATTTCAGCCGTAGGCTATTTTCAGGTAGCACAGCATAAAAAATCGTTCGACTCGCTTGAAACACAACTTATCATCGAAGTTTTTTTCACTTATTGTTATTTCATGTCCGCAGCTCGTGGTCTTGCGGTAGCGTTCTCGCTTCCCGCACTGGCGGTTCTGGGTTCGGCTGCCGGCGGGGTCAGGGATTACCCCTGCCTCGAGATGACTGGGTGTTTTTGTGTCGTGTTCATCATCATCACTCATCCCCATTACGGTCGGAGGAAGGCAATGGCAAACCACCTCCGCTAGGACCTTGCCTAGTTTGCGTTGCGGGCCTCCCGCATCGTTCCCTACGCTCCTCGGAGTATGGGACCTCATCATCATCACGCCTCGTCTCATACCGCTCTTCAGGCAAGCAAATAAAAAAATCTAAATTGAGGTACATTTAAAAACTGTGGGCTGTTTGGTATTTTAAATTAAAAATCAAAGACGGACCATTAAGATATATACAGTTTAAAAACACACGGCAGCAATGTGAAATTCTTCTGATAAAAGCAACGAAGCACTTAAAATCTGAAGGACCTGCACTAGACTGAGAAGTATTGCCAGGGGAGAGAGTAGGTTCCGCAGGGTTAAGGGCTGTGGGCAGAAAGATGACTATTAGATAGAGAAGTAGATGGAGATGAAAAGTAAGAGTGGCGGTGGATAGTGGGAAATACAATCAATGGGAAAGACAGAGAATGAGAAGTAGTGTGTCATGTACTTAGGGCAGTGGTTGCAAGAGGAAATGGTTGGGGATGGATGGAGAAGAAAAGGAGGGAGCAGGCGTGATGTGGAGTGAGATAGGTGGGCAAGAGTTGAGGATTGTCGGAGGGATAAATATCTGGGCAGAAAGTACATACCATGTAATATACACGAGTTGTCGGTTGTCTCATAAGTAAATGTGAGAACATATCTGCGCTAATTAAAAATGTTGTAACGTGCATGTATGTCTGGCAAATTTAGTGAAGCTATGATGTAGATTAGACATTCAAAACACAGGTGTAAGCTTCATTTCACTGTATCTAATGTGTAGACTGAGTTCTGTCTGCGGGGAACTCGTGACGCCAATCACATTTCCGTTCCCATAGTCGGTAAGCTCGTATTTTCTTCGCTACATGGCCGCGTAGAACTGTATCGAACACATCCTAAAAGTTAAAGATCGTGGCATTACCTTGGACGCCACTGTCTATGGCAGTATCGATCTCATGGACGTTTTGGAACTGAATTTCTCAAGATGTTTTTATACAATCCACGTTCATTTTTAGGGAAGAGATTTTTCGCTCTCCAAGGACGTCATAATGTGTGAGCACAAAGCGTGTTACATAAAACTACGAAAAATTAACACCGCAGTTAAATGGAATTGTTTATGAGTGTGAGATCAAATATGAAAAAATTTTTATCGGCCAAAATTCGTAATTCGTAGTGCGGCGCTATGAAGTCTCTTTAACTATTAGCTATCATTAATTATTAAGATAACTGATAAATAATCTGCACCATTAGACAAGCGCTGCATAGTAAATTATTTATTACTAGTGATGAGATACAAGGAGAGCGTACTGAAAGGTAATGCCTTTGAATTTTTTATGTGAAATCTCTTAACGCTTTTTAAATTGAACAAACGTTATTAACAATTTGCATCTGTATTATTCATGCCTACGTATTTATTTTCTCAACACGTTCAATCTGGCAACTAACAAATTTCTCCGAAACAGATCGCCATCACTATGGAATGTTCGAGCCGGTCGTTGTGGCCGAGCGGTTCTAGGCGCTTCAGTCCGTAGCCACGCTGCTGCTACTGTCGCTGGTTCGAATACTGCCTCGGTCTTGGATCTGTATGATGTCCTTAGGTTAGTTAGGTTTCAGTAGTTCTATGTCTAGGGGACTGATGACCTCACATGCTGAGGCACTATGCTATAGAAATACGGTTACCTTAGCTACAGAAATGGGGCATATTGAACAACAATTACTTCAGGAGCACGTGGAATGGTGTTACCGCGTCAGTATCCTGAAATCGTATTTGTACCTCAAAATTTAAGTAATAAAAAAACATGTGGGACGTTCAGTTCTAGGGACAAAATGGTGGTACTAAACGACGTTCTAATTAGCCTGTTTGGAAGTATACATAATGAAGGCACGAGTGCAGGCTGTACACACATGATTGACGACATATGGCACTTTGAGTGGGCCGTGAATCGTGTTCGGAAGCGCGGGACAGCATCTCGGATTCCCTGTTTACGTTCCTGCAGCTTTAGCGCACGGTGTTGTTGCGATTTGCAGCTGTCTCCATGTAGCCTGTTTCCATCGACACACCATGATATATTCACAACGAAAGTCGATATTGAAGTTCAGGTTTTCGACCGGTTATGAGCGACCGAAAGCACTGAAAAATGAACAGTTTTTACAAGATCACGTTCACATCGATTATTACGAACTACCAGGGGCTCACCTCTCCATCGACAGCAGCGTGGTCTGCGTCAAAATGGTGGACGACGCAGCTTGTGAAAGAATTCTCAAAAAGATGAGCGAATTCAGACCTTCGGATCGAAACATTGGTCTTGTGAACGTAGAACATGGAGGTCTGGGACAGAGGAGGGTCCATGTGCTCGATCTGCCGTTTGAGGTGCCAGCGTTGAGACATTTTGGCGTTGTGATACGGTGGAAAAATGGGCACACTTTATCACGTACTGAGTTCTGAATGGCGTGCGGTACGTCTGTATACAGGGTGGTCCATTAATAGTGACCATGCCAAATATCTCACGAAATAAGCATCAAACGAATGGCGCTATGGTTGGCCCGCTAGATGGCGCTGCCATAGGTCAAACGGTTATCAACTGTGTTTTTTTTATAGGAACCCCATTTTTATTACGTATTCGTGTAGACCCGTGGTCTAGGGGTAGCGTCTTTGATTCATAATCAAAACTTCTTCGGTCCCGGGTTCGATCCCCACCACTGCCTAAACTTTGACAAATAATCAGCATTGGCGGCCGAAGACTTCCGGCATAAGAAGTCAGCCTCATTCTGCCAACGGCCTTGTCAAAGAGGGTGGAGGAGTGGATACAGGTTCAGGGCACTCTCTTGTCCTAGGGGTGGGAAATTGCACCTAAAGGCGGAAGAATCAGCAATGATCAACGACATGAGGATGCAGAAGGCAATGGAAACCACTGCATTAAAGACACGTAACGTGTATCCACAGGACATGTGGCCTGTAATTGAAGAAGTGTCATGATGATCTCTTCATTGGCAAAATATTCCGGAATAGTCCCCCATTCGGATCTCCAGGAGGGGACTGCCAAGGGGGAGGTTACCATGAGAAAAAGATTGAGTAATCAACGAAAGTATAACATTCTACGAGTCGGGGCGTGGAATGTCAGAAGCTTGAACGTGGTAGGGGAACTAGAAAATCTGAAAAGGGAAATGCAAAGGCTCAATCTAGATATATTATGGGTCAGTGAAGTGAAGTGGAAGGAAGACAAGGATTTCTGGTCAGATGAGTATCGGGTAATATCAACAGCAGCAGAAAATGGTATAACAGGTATAGGATTCGTTATGAATAGGAAGGTAGGGCAGAGGGTGTGTTACTGTGAACAGTTCAGAGACCGGGTTGTTCTAATCAAAATCGACAGCAGACCAACACCAACAACGATAGTTCAGCTATACATGCCGACGTCGCAAGCTGAAGGTGAACAGATAGAGAAAGTGTATGAGGATATTGAAAGGGTAATGCAGTATTAAAGACGGACGAAAATGTAATAGTCATGGGCGACTGGAATGCAGTTGTAGGGGAAGAAGTAGAAGAAAAGGGCTTGGGACAAGGAATGAAAGAGGAGAAAGACTAATTGAGTTCTGTAACAAGTTTCAGCTAGTAATAACGAATACCTGTTCAAGAATCACAAGAGGAGGAGGTACACTTGGAAAAGGCCGGGAGATACGGGAAGATTTCAATTAGATTACATCATGATCAGACAGAGATTCCGAAATCAGATACTGGATTGTAAGGCTAACCCAGGAGCAGATATAGACTCAGATCACAATATAGTAGTGATGAAGAGTAGGCTGAAGTTCAAGACATTAGTCAGGAAGAATCAATACGCAAAGAAGGGGGGTACGGAAGTACTAAGGAATGACGAGATACGTTTGAAGTTCTCTAACGTTATAGATACAGCAATAAGGAATAGCGCAGTAGGCAGTACAGCTGAAGAGGAATGGACATCTCTAAAAAGGGCCATCACAGAAATTGGGAAGGAAAACATAGATACAAAGAAGATAGCTGCAAAGAAACCATGGGTAACAGAAGAAATACTTCAGTTGATTGATGAAAGGAGGAAGTACAAACATGTTCCGGGAAAATCAGGAATACAGAAATACAAGTCGCTGAGGAATGAAATAAATAGGAAGTGCAGGGAAGCTAAGACGAAATGGCTGCAGGAAAAATGTGAAGACATCGAAAAAGATATAATTGTCGGAAGGACAGACTCAGCATACAGGAAAGTCAAAACAACCTTTGATGACCTTAAAAGCAACGGTGGTAACATTAAGAGTGCAACGGGAATTCCACTGTTAAATGCATAGGAGAGAGCAGATAGGTGGAAAGAATACATTGAAAGCCTCTATGAGGGTGAAGATTTGTCTGATGTGATAGAAGAAGAAACAGGAGTCGATTTAGAAGACATAGGGGATCCAGTATTAGAATCGGAATTTAAAAGAGCTTTGGAGGACTTACGGTCAAATAAGGCAGAAGGGATAGATAACATTCCATCAGAATTTCTAAAATCATTGGGGGAAGTGGCAAGAAAACGAATGTTCACGTTGGTGTGTTGAACATATGAGTCTGGCGATATACCATCTGACTTTCGGGAAAGCATCATCCACACAATTCCGAAGACGGCAAGACCTGACAAGTGCGAGAATTATCGCACAATCAGCTTAACAGCTCAAGCTGCTTACAAGAATAATATACAGAAGAATGGAAAAGAAAATTGAGAATGCGCTAGGTGACGATCAGTTTGGCTTTAGGAAAAGTAAAGGGACGAGAGAGGCAATTCTGACGTTACGGCTAATACATCGAGGAAGCAATGATGGAAATAAAAGAAAAGTTCAGGAGTGGAATTAAAATACAAGGTGAAAGGATATCAATGATACGATTCGCTGATGATATTGCTATCCTGAGTGAAAGTGAAGAACAATTAAATCATCTGCTGAACGGAATGAACAGTCTAATGAGTACACAGTATGGTTTGAGATTAAATCGGGGAAAGACGAAGGTAATGAGAAGTAGTAGAAATGAGAACAGCGAGAAACATAACATCAGGATTGATGGTCACGAAGTCAATGAAGTTAAGGAATTCTGCTACCTAGGCAGTAAATCAACCAATGACGGACGGAGCAAGGACATCAAAAGCAGACTTGCTATGGCAAAAAAGGCATTTCTGGACAAGAGAAGTCTACTAATATCAAATACTGGCCTTAATTTGAGGAAGAAATTTCTGAGGATGTACGTCTGGAGTACAGCAATGTATGGTAGTGAAACATGGACTGTGGGAAAACCGGAACAGAAGATAATCGAAGCATGTGAGATGTGGTGCTATAGACGAATGTTGAAAGTTACTTGGACTGATAAGGTAAGGAATGGGGAGGTTCTACGCAGAATCGGAGAGGAAAGGAATATGTGGAAAACACTGATAAGGAGAAGGGACAGGATGATAGGACATCTGCTAAGACATGAGGGAATGACTTCCATGGTACTAGAGGGATCTGTAGAGGGCAAAAACTGTAGAGGAAGACAGAGATTGGAATACGTCAAGCAAATAATTGAGGACGTAGGTTGCAGGTGCTACTTTGAGATGAAGAGGTTAGCACAGGAAAGGAATTCGTGGCGGGCCGCATCAAACCAGTCAGTAGACTGATGACCAAAAAAAAAAAAGTAAAGAAATATGAATGTTTTACATGGGCCACTTTTTTCGCTTTGTGATAGATGGCGTTGTGATAGTCACAAACGTATAAGTACGTGGTATCACGTAACATTCCGTCAGTGCTGACGGTATTTGTTTCGTGATACATTCCCCATGTTAAAATGGACCGTTTACCAATTGCGGAAAAGGTCGATATCGTGTTGATGTATGGCTATTGTGATCAAAATGCCCAACGGGCGTGTGCTATGTATGCTGCTCTGTATCCTAGACGACATCATCCAACTGTCCGGACTCTTCGCCGGATAGTTACGTTATTTAGGGAAACAGGAAGTGTTCAGTCACACGTGAAACGTCAACTATAACCTGCAACAAATGATGATGCCCAAGTAGGTGTTTTAGCTGCTGTCGCGGCTAATCCGCACATCAGTAGCAAACGAACTGCGCGAGAATCGGGAATCTAAAAATCGTTGGCGTTGAGAATGCTACATCAACATCGATTGCACCCGTACCATATTTCCATACACCAGGAATTGCATGGCGACGACTTTGAACGTCGTGTACAGTTCTGCCACTGGGAACAAGAGAAATTACGGGACGGTGACAGATTTTTTGCACGCGTTCTATTTACCGACGAAGCGTCATTCACAAACAGCGGTAACGTAAACCGGCATAAAATGTATGCACTATTAGGCAACGGAAAAACCACGATAGCTGCTACAAGGGGAACATCAGCGACCTTGGCGGGTTAATGTATGGTGCGGCATTATGGGAGGAAGGGTAATTGGGCCCCATTTTATCGATGGCAATCTAAATGGTGCAATGTATGCTGATTCCCTACGTAGTGTTCTACCGATGTTGCTACAAGATGTTTCACTGCATGTCAGAATGGCGACGTACTTCCAACATGATGGATGTCCGGCACATAGCTCGCGTGCGGCTGAAGCGGTACTGAATAGCATATTTCATGACAGGTGGATTGATCGTCGAAGCACCATACCATGGCCTGGACGTTCACCGGATCTGACGTCCCCGGATTTCTTTCTGTGGGGAAATTTGAAGTATATTAGCTATCGTGATCCACCGACAACGCCTGACAACATACGTCAGCGCATTGTCAATGCATGTGCGAACACCGGATGGCGAACTACTCGCTGTTGAGAGGAATGTCGTTACACGTATTGCCAAATGCATTGACGTAGACGGACATCAATTTGAGCATTTATTGCATTAATGTAATACACTCCTGGAAATTGAAATAAGAACACCGTGAATTCATTGTCCCAGGAAGGGGAAACTTTATTGACACATTCCTGGGTTCAGATACATCACATGATCACACTGACAGAACCACAGGCACATAGACACAGGCAACAGAGCATGCACAATGTCGGCACTAGTACAGTGTATATCCACCTTTCGCAGAAATGCAGGCTGCTATTCTCCCATGGAGACGATCGTAGAGATGCTGGATGTAGTCCTGTGGAACGGCTTGCCATGCCATTTCCACCTGGCGCCTCAGTTGGACCAGCGTTCGTGCTGGACGTGCAGACCGCGTGAGACGACGCTTCATTCAGTCCCAAACATGCTCAATGGGGGACAGATCCGGAGATCTTGCTGGCCAGGGTAGTTGACTTACACCTTCTAGAGCACGTTGGGTGGCACGGGATACATGCGGACGTGCATTGTCCTGTTGGAACAGCAAGTTCCCTTGCCGGTCTAGGAATGGTAGAACGATGGGTTCGATGACGGTTTGGATGTACCGTGCACTATTCAGTGTCCCCTCGACGATCACCAGTGGTGTACGGCCAGTGTAGGAGATCGCTCCCCACACCATGATGCCGGGTGTTGGCCCTGTGTGCCTCGGTCGTATGCAGTCCTGATTGTGGCGCTCACCTGCACGGCGCCAAACACGCATACGACCATCATTGGCACCAAGGCAGAAGCGACTCTCATCGCTGAAGACGACACGTCTCCATTCGTCCCTCCATTCACGCCTGTCGCGACACCACTGGAGGCGGGCTGCACGATGTTGGGGCGTGAGCGGAAGACGGCCTAACGGTGTGCGGGACCGTAGCCCAGCTTCATGGAGACGGTTGCGAATGGTCCTCGCCGATACCCCAGGAGCAACAGTGTCCCTAATTTGCTGGGAAGTGGCGGTGCGGTCCCCTACGGCACTGCGTAGGATCCTACGGTCTTGGCGTGCATCCGTGCGTCGCTGCGGTCTGGTTCCAGGTCGACGGGCACGTGCACCTTCCGCCGATCACTGGCGACAACATCCATGTACTGTGGAGACCTCACGCCCCACGTGTTGAGCAATTCGGCGGTACGTCCACCCGGCCTCCCGCATGCCCACTATACGCCCTCGCTCAAAGTCCGTCAACTGCACATACGGTTCACGTCCACGCTGTCGCGGCATGCTACCAGTGCTAAAGACTGCGATGGAGCTCCGTATGCCACGGCAAACTGGCTGACACTGACGGCGGCGGTGCACAAATGCTGCGCAGCTAGCGCCATTCGACGGCCAACACCGCGGTTCCAGGTGTGTCCGCTGTGCCGTGCGTGTGATCATTGCTTGTACAGCCCTCTCGCAGTGTCCGGAGCAAGTATGGTGGGTCTGATACACCGGTGTCAATGTGTTCTTTTTTCCATTTCCAGGAGTGTATTTACAGGTAATCACGCTGGAACAGCATGCGTTCTCAGAAATGATAAGTTCAGAAAGGTACATGTATCACATTGGAACAACCGAAATCAAATGTTCGAACGTACCTACGTCCTGTATTTTAATTAAAAAACCTACCTGCTACCAGCTGTTCGTCTGAAATTGTGAGCCATATGTTTGCGACTATTACAGCGCCATCTATCACAAAGCGAAAAAAATGGTCCAACTAAAACATTCATATTTCTTTACGTACTACACGAATATGTAATAAAAAATGGGGGTTCCAATTTAAAGAAATATACGTTATATACGTTTCACCTATGGCAGCACCATCTAGCGGGCCAACGATAGCGCCATCTGGTTTCCCCCTTCAAGCTAGACAAGTTTCGTTTTTTGTAGTTTTTTCGTTTGATGCTTATTTCGTGAGATATTTGGCCCGGTCACTATCAGTGGACCACCCTATAGACAATATTACTGAACATCGACAGATGCCGAGCCATCGTAATTTATGGCGGCCAGACACAGACCAGTTCGGGAGGCAAACAAGAGGGACAGCTCAGGTCACCCTGTATGCAACGGTGCATGACACGATTGCCGATGGGGGAGAAGAGTATGTCACCCGATCTAACGGTGATTCCGTTGGTAAATGTGGCGTCCCTTCAAACATTCCTTGTGATAATCGACGCTCGACAGAAACGTCGACACTGAGCAACCTCCGATGCGCTGACATGGAACAACAGACGAACATTCTACACTGCAGAGCAACGGCACTGCAGGAGTAGTTGGCCACTGCAATCAGGTGGTGAGAACAGACGCTTTTGTCCCTGATGGCAACCACCTCCAGTCGCTGTCGGATACCGACAGTCATGTCCGAAAGCACACGAAATGTTGTCTGGCTCCATTCGATACTTTCTGGAGAGAGACATGCTTGATGCGCCAAGGCGCCAAGGACACCGCCTCCCCGTATCAGGTCTACCGGAATGGCACCATCAACCCTAATATCATCAGTTCTTGACTTGTTGCGGGCGGCATATTTCGAAGTCGCCCTCCTTCAGGAAGAGCGCCTCGACGGCTTCCCGTCTATTTATCGAGATAACGTTTATAAGGTGCCGTGCATGGATAACAGGAGCAGCACTGCCATTCTTGTGAAGGAAGGTATCATGATCGATGGTGCGACCTACGTTCATCAGCATGAAGATGAAGACTTGCTATCACATATCGGGGTGTCAGGACTGTGAATGTGTATGTCCCCTACCAGGTGGAAAGGAGGAGAGACCGTTTGAGGTGTGGAGGAGGTCAGACTTTATTGAAGAGATGCTACGATCGCATAATCCCAGGGGCGACTTTCGTCGTGTATGTCATCACAGTGAGCAGGGAGGAGACCCCCCCAAGAGGGATCATTGCCGACAAAATTTTATTAAATAAATTTTCCATGCATAATGTTCGGCCGTAGCCGGCTTGGGCATACTGTGGTGGAAGGTGCTGGCCGGAAGACCATGGTCGGCACATTCCTGCCACGTGCTCCTCGGTCAGACTTAAGTCCCACGGGTTGGTTGCGCTGACGGGGGTACGCTACTAGCAAGGCGCGTTGGCGGAATCAATCCTCCAATCAGAGACTAATCGTGTGATGACGTGGAGACGCGGCCGGGAGCGGCGAGGGCGGCTTGGAAACCAGCTCCGCGCTCTCTTAGCTACAGACTTCGGCCCCGAGTAGTCGCTCCTCTAGCCTCTGCCTCTCTGATGAGCAGACGGCAACCCCTCTTGGGGCTGCTCAGCCCTACGTAGGCACCAATGTATCATCGTTACAGGAAGAAACTGGGTCCATTCCACTTCATTACTTTTCATTTTACAACGCCCTCCACTTCTGACCTCTATCCTGACGAACAACAGCATCAAATACCACTGTAGCACATGCAGAGAACTGCAACACCTGGTGCAAGGCCTTCACCTCATCGACACATGGCGGAGCATCCATTGCAACAAACAGGGATGCACATACGTTACTGGGGATTCGGCGAGTCATATTGCCCAGGTCTATGTCCTTCATGGACCTACAGCACCGACACTTGATTCTGAGATACGGCCGGCAGTCTTTATGGATCACGATACCCAATTTCTCCCTCCCATGACGGAGGGTGTTGCGGAGCAGGAGCACATGGAAGACGAATGTAGCGTCCCTCGAGGATCCAGAGTGCCGTCAGAGGACAGTGGAGACCTGTAGGAACTGCGAGAGGCGGCATCAGACGATCAAAAGGTGGCTCGACTGTGCAAACCTGCACTGCCGCGTTTAACAATGAACTGTGATCGAAAGACAATGATACACATTCAAGTCAACAACTCCATCAGAAACTCTATCACGTTGGTCCTACGCTACAAACCCTGATTCCTTGAAATGAGATCACGACCTCTCAGCGTGAGGGCGCTATTATGTTGAGCGGAGCGGCTTGCCTTCTGAAACGCCTCTCATACGACATTGCGGATTGCGGAAAGCTGATGTCTGTGGTATCGATTCGCGCTGTCATTTTTAATGTGGCAATACAGTCTCTGTACGCTACCACAGGTTGTGACGATCCTATATTGCCACAAGTCAACATATTTGCTACTACCAGCAACAGTTGAGAGGAAGTTTATCGAGCTGGTTAATCACAGTGACTATGTTGCAACTACCTCTGGTTGTGGTCGAGATAAAATTTTAAAGCAATCGCTACATGCTGGTAATGTTTTGAACAAATTCTGTCTGAGGTTTCTGAGCGCGAGCGCTTGGCAGCAGTCGGCAAGCAGAAGCGTGTAGTATGAGTCGAGCGACGGGTTGAGACAATGGGCGGGCCATCATTGTTTGGTTTTTAACTCGTGGTACAATTATTCGCATCATGTTTCTTCATCGACGAATTTCAATGTGAAAACGTCGATGTTGTATGGTGGCACACAGAATATTAATTCATTTTGAATTTTTTTAAGTATTTTCTGTGAATTGTGTTTTCGACAATAAATCGTACTGTTCGTGAACTGATAACAATAACTATTCTTAATTGGGCCCAACATTATCCACTTCCTTAAATTATCAACCATTTGATGATCTTAGACCAGTGGAGTATTGTTACTTTTTAACTGCTAATTACATGATAAACTCATTATGTTCTTCACTGACGAAGCCGCTTTCACTCGTGACATTATCAACAACCCTCATTACTCACACTGATGGTCTGACAAACGCTGCCATGACATTGTGGAGGCACATTTTCAAGAACAATTCTTTGTTAGTGTGTGTTGTGGTATGATAGGCAATTGGGTTTGCTGTATTGTTGCATCATTTTGCAGACCACCTTTATCTTGAATAGTTACCGTAATTATAAATTGTTAAACTGCAGCCAGGCTCAATTAAATGCCACTTACACCTAAGCTCTCGGCCACAGTATTCGACAGAAAAAAAGAAATACACACCGTTCATCCACACAATGAATCACACCTCGCACACACTAGGTCGCCAACAGCACCTTGGGCAAGAATGCAACTATTTCGTGGGATTGTAGCAGCGAAATGGCTCTGAGCACTATGCGACTTAACTTCTGAGGTCATCAGTCACCCAGAACTTAGAACTAATTAAACCTAACTAACCTAAGGACATCACACACATCCATGCCCGAGGCAGGATTCGAACCTGCGACCGCAGCTGTCGCTCGGCTCCAGACTGTAGCGCCTAGAACCGAACGGCCATTTCAGCAGGCGATGGTAGCAGCAGTCTGTAGGGGGTGGAGAGGGGGAGGAGGAAGGGATAGCAGTGTATGCATGAGGGAAGAGAGGAGCGCTGTTCTGGTGGAAGGACTAGAATGCCAACAGGTACAGCGATAGGAAGTTGCGAGGTGGGGAGGTGGGGAAAAACAGAGCGAAAAAGGAGAGAAGCAGAGGAAGATAGATGGGTACATTGGCAGACTGTGCCAAACAACGAGTGTAAGAGAATGGAGTAGGAACGAGTTGATTGGACAGAGAGGGTGGAATTTGTTGGGTGCAGTTTGTGGCGACAGAATGCTACCGTAGGTTGAGGTCAGAATAATTACCTAGGCAGAGAATATAAGGATAGTTCCAATCTGTGCAGTCCAGAAAAGCTGGTGTGGTAGAGGAGGTTTCAGATGGCTTAGGTAGCGAATCAGCCATTGAAATCAAGGATGTTATGTTCAGCTATATGTTGTGCCACACGATGGTCTAGGTTGCTTTTGGTCACAGTTTGGCAGTGGCCATTCATCCTGGTGATCAGCTGGTTGGTATACCGTTCTAAAAATTTGTGCAATGGTAACATCAGAGCAGTTAAATGATATGGCTGCTTTCACAGGGGGCCCAGCCACTGATGGGGTAGGATAAACCTGCGACAGATCTGGAATAGGAAGTGTTGGGTAGGTAGATTGGAAGGTCTTGCACCTGGGCCTTCCACAGGGATATGTTCGTTGTGGCAAGGCATTCGTATTCCACTTCTAATCGCAATCCTAACGTGTGCTCGCTTGTGTGGACGAATGGTGTGTGTTTCTCTTTTTCCGACTAAGGCTATGGCCACAAGCTTATGTGTAAGTGTTATTCAGTTGTGCCTGTCTGCAAGTTAGCATGTTATGTTTTTCTACACTGCTGATATTCCTGCTTGAGTTTCCATTGTTTTATCTAGAATAGGAGCTTCGAGCATTTGTGTGAGAGATTCCTTTGAATACATGTATGCGTGGTCAGGTGATATATCATACACATTTAACATTCGCAGTGAGGTAGATCGGTAGAAATGTTTACATTTCTCGGTCACCAATGTCCACAGGCATTACCTCTTCAGATTTTTGCTTGTGAGGATGGTAGAAAAGTGAGTAAGACGAAAAAGTATGGATAAGATACGAATTGAGCGGATTATTAATAGTGCTGCCCCCATAAAAGGATGCGAAGACTATCTTAGAAGACCTATACGTGGTGTTCTGAGGAGAAGTCGAAGCTTCATTGGCTCAGGAATTTGTGAAAATCAGCTTCGACCATAATCATTTGTCTTTTTTTAACGCCTAGAATGAGCATTTGTTTGGCTTACGCTCTGTCAGATGTATCTCTATAACTAACATATAGCAGTCCCTGGAAGGAAGGCGATCCTCTTCCCGCAAGGCACTACTCCGCAAATTTAGAGAACTGGCATTTGAGGTGGAGTGCAGAACGATTACACTGCCACCAACGTACATTTTTCGTAAGGACCATGAAGATAAGATGCGAAAAATTTGGGCTCGTTTGGAGGCTTTTAGACAATCGTTTCTCCATCGCTGTATTTGCTAGTTGAACAGGATACGAAGTGACTGGTAGCGGTACGAGGTACCCTCCGGCATGCACCTTACGGTGGTTTGCGAAACATGCATGTAGATGTAATTTTGGAATTTTTTACTCGCATTATTCTAGCCTACCACCTACTAAAATATTTTCTTTTTTACTCAAAACACCTATAAATATCGTCAATCAATTGTTTCAGTTCAGAAATCAAACTGGCGGAGGGTTTATGAACATACAGTTACTTTTCATTGCGCCTATTAATCTTTGCCATGGTAATTGTTGCTATGTTTAGAGATATTACTACTACAACCACTACGTGATCAGGCCCAGTGGACCGCACGCTCCTACGAGTTTCCTCCTCCACTGTATTCTGCTATCCGCCATCCGTTCACATCTATCGACACTTGGTTTAAATCTTCATGGAGGCCATTCCTCCAACGCTTCTTGGTTCTCCCTGGCGGTCTCTTTCCTGTAGGTGTGAAATCCAGGAGTTTCCGAGGCCATCTGTAATCCTCCATCCGGGCCACATGGCCGGCCCACAGCATTCGTTTGGCTTTGACAGTTCCTGCTATGTTGGGCTGCTGGTATAGTTCCTCAAGCTCTTGGTTGTATCTGATCCTCCATTCCCCTGTATCTGCATCCAGAAACGGACCGAAGATCTTCCGAAGCACTTTTCTCTCAAAAACAAGAAGCTTATGGAAGTATATTACCACGGGAGAAAAGCTAGAGAGTAAGTCTGTTTATCTCTGTTTTTTGTACGAAGTCGGCGTGCTTGATGGAGACTGCTCAAACCAGTGCATTAGCCCGTGGAATCGCGTTAGAGGAAGAGTATAGCACTATACAGACCATTGCGCCCTTCGTGTGCACTGATCCTGACTTTTACTCAGCTCGGCGGAGTGTAGCGTGTAGCGCGTAGCGTGTAGCGTGTTCGGTCCTCGCAGTGTCTCTGCGGAGACGTTCGGCGCGGCCTGAATAATGCTTGTTTATAGAGCGCCCCGGGACCGCCGGGGGACAGGAAATGGAATTTTATTATTATCACCGCGCCAGCTCTGTCGCCGCCTCCTCCTTCTACACGTAATCAATATCTATTGCCGCAGTAAATATGAATCCGTAAGAGCCGCGAATGTGTGGCCAAGGCTACCAGGACTCGCACGCTTGGTAATTATCGAAGCTTTTTGTGAAGACAGAGAGGAGACGGGAAGTGTATGTGCAGTGGGTGAGGGGAGGGATCGATCATCAGATGTCTCGATCCTGCAATGAGCAATTAAAATGCGTAGAACTCAAGTTTGTTACAAATGAAAGGTTGAACGTATTCATATGGCTTACGGTTTTGTTCAAAACTATTCATAATTCGATCATCCTGTGTACGTGACGAATCTGGAAGGCCTGTGCGGTGTAGTCTCCAACGGTACCTGTCAATTGGAACCCATTTCACGCCTTAACTCCGGTGCGCACGTCGACCAACTTCTCTCGAGCGACCTCCGTAGCTGTCAAGCCTTCCGCACGTAACACGGGGATGCGGACTGACCATTAGTCTTCGTGGCATGACGCATGTTCATTCCACTGTTCCACAATTGTTTCTAATGCATCCTTACTGGTGCGTCACTTTCAACTGAAATACTGCAGTCCATTCGAATACGACTTTCTACCCATAGGTAGGCCTCATGTGTAGATTTGCAAACAATGACAGAGGTGACCTTTCGATCGGGAACAGTCACTATAGCAACACACCTGAGTAGTACAAAAATTTTGTTGCTCTATGTATTTCCCGTGTTTTAGAGCGATGTTCGTGTTTCACACCATGAGGGAATCAATTGCCTTCATGATACTAGTAACTACTCTTACAGTTCTGTCAATTCATTCTGGGTGTGGAGATTTAAAATAACGATTACCTTTCATGTTTAATGTTTAGCGAAGGCGCTATATTAGATTTAAGTGGGGAAATGAATCGTCATAACGTAGGACTTACAGGAACATGGCATCCACGTATCATAGCGGAACACGAGTGTAGCTCTCCAAATCTTGCGCAGTTTCCCTAGAGAGATTCACGGCATTTCTTTCTTTTTTTTTCATGGACAATATGATTGCGGGGATCAGGTACTGGTGCACGTTGGTTAGCTGGATTTTTACTCAGCTGTGAAAACAAATGGAGCAACATTGCACTGGTACAAGAAAAAGCATTTTTAATAATCAGCTACCTCAGCTATGGATCGGGCGTGAGGGGCGTAGAGATCACGCATTGCACCATTGGCCTCCAAGGTATATGAATTTCTCTTTTTGTAGGAGACTGTGAAAAATTCTATGTGTCTTTAAGTATTGCAATAACCGCGGACATGGTCACTAAAGTATGGGATGAGTTTGACAATCTCCTGGATGTTTGTCATGAGCCTGGTAGAGCGCACATTGACCAATTTTGAAAGGTAAATGAAGACTTTGATCCTAAACTAACAGTAATAAATAACGTTGTATGGGCGTGAATGTAAAAGATATACGCTGAAGATCCAAAACATGATGACCGCCTGCTTCATAGCTTGTTTATACGTTTTTGGATTAGTGAAATCCTGCGTGTCAGGGATCCGGTAGTTTGTTTGTAGACTTTTGGAGATATGTGTATTTACAAAAATTCAAATAGGTCCAAGCACTGTGGGCCATAACATCTGAGGTTATCAGTCCCCTAAACTTAGAACTACTTAAACGTAACTAACCTAAGGACATCCCACACATCCATGCCCGAGGCAGGATTCAAACCTGCAACCGCAGTAGCAGCGCAGTCCCTGACTGAAGCGCCTAGAACCGCTCGGCCACAGCGGCCGGCTGTGTAATTACACGTCAAGGCGCAGGTCATGTAATTCGCGTAAGTAATGCGACGCTGTTTTGCGTACGTGTTGATGGCGACGCAGATGGGTTACATCACTTGAATTAGACCGCCGAGACATCAACTTGAATTCACTAAAATGCTCCTCCAACCACTGCAGCGCAGTTTTGGTTCCGAGACACGGACAGTTACACTGCTGATAGCTGACATCGCTGTCGGGGAAGATATCAAGTGTGAGAGGATGCAGGTAGTTCACAGTTGTCAGTGTGTCTTAGATTTCTACTAGACGTCACATGCAAGCGCAGAAGAGTACACTATGCGATCAAAAGTATCCGGACACTTGGCTGAAAATGACTTGCATGTTCGTGGCACCCTCCATCGGTAATGCTGGAATTCAATATGGTGTCGGCCCACCCTTAGCCTTAATGACAGCTTCCACTCTCGCAGGCATACGTTCATTCAGGTGCTGGAAGGTTTCTTGGGGAATGGCAGCCCATTCTTCACCGAGTGCTACACTGAGGAGAGGTATCGATGTTCGTCGGCGATGTCGGCGTTCCAAAACATTCCAACGGTATTCTGTAGGATTCAGGTCAGGACTCTGAGCAGGCCAGTCCATTACAGGGATGTTATTGTCATGTAACCACTCAGCCACAGGCCGTGCACTATGAACAGATGCTCGATCGTGTTGAAAGATGCAGTTGCCATCCTCGTATTGCTCTTCAACAGTGGGAAGCAAGAAGATGCTTAAAACATCGATGTAGACCTGCTCTGTGATAGTACCATACAAACCAATAAGGGGTGCAAGCCTCCTCCATGGAAAACACGACCACACCATAACACCATTGCCTCCGAATTTTACCGTTGGCACTACACAGGCTGGCAGAAGAGGTTCACCGGGCATTCGCAATACCCACACCCTTCCATCGGATCGCCACATTGTGTACCATGATTCGTCGCTCCATACAACGTTTTTCCACTGTTCATTCGTCCAATGTTTACCCTCCTTCCACAAAACGAGGCGTCGTTTGCAATTACCGGCGTAATGTGTGACTTATGAGCAGCCGCTAGACTATGAAATCCAAATTTTCTCATCTGCCCCTAGCTGACATAGTACTTGGAGTGGATCCTGATGCAGTTTGCAATCCCTGTGTGATGATCTAAATAGATGTCTGCCTATTACACATTACGACCCTCTTCAGCTGTGGGCGGTCGCTGTCAATCAACAGACGAGGTCGGCCTGTACGCTTTTGTGCTGTACGTGTCCCTTCACGTTTCCACCTCACTAACACATCGGAAACAGTGGACCTAGGGATGTTTAGGAGTGTGGAAACCTCTTTACAGACGTATGACAAGTGACACCCAATCATCTGACCACGTTCGAAGTCCGTGAGTTCCTCAGAGCGCCCCATTCTGCTCTCTCACGGTTACTAATGACTGCTGAGGTCGCTGATGTGGAGTACCTGGCAGTAGTTGGAGCAAAATGCACCTAACATGAAAAAAATGTTTTTGCAGGCGTCCGAATACCTTTTATCACATAGTGTATCTCCCCTAGCATAACAGTGCTCCCGCCAGCCTGCGTCCACGGCGCGCTGAACGTTTCGAGCCGCCGTTCAACTCGATGACGGCGTTTATAGAGACAACCATCGACCCAGTTTAGCAAACATCTGATTCACTCGAAGAGACTACACGCTTTCATTGATCGACGGTCGAATACCAATGGTATCGTGCATTCTCGAATCGTAAACACGTAGATGCGGTCTGCTGCAGAGCCTCATGCTCAACAACGTACGATGAACGGTATTTTCTGAAACACTTGCCCAAGTACCACCATTCTGCTCTTTCGGCATAGAAGCCAAAGACCACCATCTAACCTATTTTACATGGCAGGCAAGCCTCCGAACAGTACGTCATGGACGTCCAACCATTTAGCTCCTGGAGGAAGTTTCACTGCTCACAGAAGTACCACGTGAACACTCGACTAGCTTCACCGTTTTGAAGATACTCGTTCACAGGCTCTACGTGATAATAATCTGCACTTTGTCAAAGATGCTTAGCTCATTAGATTTCCGCATTTTCAGCCAAATCTTTGCTAGGGTGATCCCCCGCCAGTGTCTGCTCCGCCTACGTACTACTTTTCAGCGTCACGTGCCAGTAATGCACCAGACGGCATCCGATGTCTCAATGGGCAGTGATCATAATGAGTTACCTTATCAGTGTACCTTTGTAGAGTCCGAGAGTTAATATGAAAATAAATGAGCCTAGTCCCAAGTCACCATTTTCATTCATGTAGATATTATACTCTTGTGTTTGCTAACGACCTTCCTTCAAACATATCCCGTATATTCCTAGCAGTCATATGAGATCGCAGGAAAATGGGCACAGATACTTTATTCATTACATTATTCTCACGAATTTCTAGCAATGATTGTTTGCGACTCTCGGAAATCGCAGAGAGCGACGCGACTGAAATATTTCATTTTAGCTGTCACTGTATACAGTATGAATCAGAACTCCATCGACAAACTTTAGGCAATTGTTCAGAGATACATTCTGAGTATATTGATATCTTACAGAATTGTTGTCGTTTGAATTATTGCACCAGTAAGCTTCGTATCTGCATTGCACTAAAAATAGTGTTAATAGTTCCTTTAACTGTCGTAACACATGTACTGTGTCATATTTTGTAAACAAAATACAATTTACTTGTATTATGATTGTGAAAGGACCCTGTGACCACTGGAGACAGTGCTACAACTTCCCCCATGATCATAATGCAGCACATACGTATGTCATATTAACCTCCGAAACGCGTTGTGGTGATAAATAAATAGTGACTGAAAACGGTAAAGTTATTGTTTCATTCAATATCTATAATAGTCACCGTAAAGTCTAACCTAAAATGTCGGCATTTAGGGTTCAAGACACTAATAGGAAAGAAGATTCACTGATGTCTGAAGTACTATCTTCGGAAATGAAACTGGAGAGCACATAACATTTTTTATTAGCAAGTGCAGAGGTTTATTCCTCGACCCTACAATATCCGCATCATATTCAAATGTCCACAACTGCCTGGTTGCATACAAGAAAGTATGGTCACATGAGCACTGCAGGTGTTTCTCGTTTCGTCCGATTTATGCTTAGAAAGTGGCTCAATATAATTCGTGAACTGATCATAAATATTTAATGAAAGTCATATTTATGTCCCTCCGAGAGTTTCTGATAACCTATACTTTAATTCGATTCTAGACTTTCATCATTTCTGTCTTGTTGACAGAACGGTTACGCATAATTTTATTTTCAACACCACGGATATCTCCGGCCCTACTCAGTGAAAGTGTTACCAATCTGGCTGTTGCAGTAATACTTAAGTCACAATACGATGTACTCCAGACACAAAAAATAGCATGCTAAGCAAGAGGTAAGTCACTTTTACTTCAGAGCAGATCTCACCTTGCATTCTTGAGTAGTGTGTATCATGATTGTCAGCTGTCGTGCTAGCAAGCAGATTCATTTTCAGTGAACTGTATAGGTGATTTCAAGCAGTTTTCCGTCAAATAGTGCAGAAATTTATATTGTGGATATTCCAAGTCAAACATTGCGCTTCTTATCACGCAGCATTCAGAACCTCGGTTCTGAATTTTAGTTACATAGTTTTCATTGAGCACACCATTAATTTCTTTTGGAATTGAATTAGATTGATTTTCTTTCTTTCAAATTTTGCATTTCATGACGATTAAAGTCTTATTTCATGACACTGTCCACATGCCTTAAAAAGGACCAACCAACAAGCAGTTTTGCTCAGAAACTGAATACGAAACCTAAAGTACACGTTAAATGAGGAGAAAATTTTTGAAATCAATGTATTCAGTTTCCTCACATACACAAATATTTTTATAGAAAGTTTGTAATCTTAGATGTCTTGTTATTTCTCACAGAATGTGTTTCGGATAGGAACTTGTCATCGACAGTCTGTGGACGTATATATCACGAAGAATATTCTAAAGTAAAGCAATGCGTCGTACTTTGCCCTTGTAATTCATATTATTAGCGTTCTACAAGCGCCTGTGTATGACGACACTCTACAAAAACCAACAATTTTTTCAGTTTCACTATCTATGTCGCATTTATTAAAACGACATCTAACTAAAAAACACTCGGGACTGACAGCCTCGTGTCATAAGAATTGAAACGCACCGAAAGGCAATAGATTCGCCAACGACTTTCGAACTGTTTGCGGCCCATGCACAGTTCCCTGCATCATAGTATCGAAACTTAGTTTCGCAGCATAGTGTCACCGCATAAACTAGGCTTCAGATAATTTCCTGCGAGCTTGCGGGCTTCCGTACCAATCCGGTGCACAGAGTAAATCTGCCTTGAAGTTTCAGAACAGCACACCCTCGTCTTTAGGAAAATATCCTCACTTCCAGAACACTACTGAAGCAAAGTGTGGAGGACAGCATCTACGAAGTTTAGAAAGTAGGACAGAGGGAATTACAGAAACCAACATGTAAGAGACTGCCTTGAGCTGTGCCTCGTAGATAGCTCATCCCGTAAGAGCATTTGCTGCGAACGGCATAGTTCCGATGTCGACTTCCGGTTCAGCACAAAGATTTAGTTCCCCAACAAGTTTCAAAATGGTGTCACTCCACTGCAGAGTGAAAAATACATTCTCGACAACATTGTATTCGCCACAGTTGTGATTGATGTGAAGTTTCTCTGTTAACTAGTGAGTCTCAAAATTTTCTACACAATAGCTATAGTTTTTCGTGCGATATGCTTGCAGTTTTCTAATCCTTAAGTTGAATGTGATGCATGGCATTATCTGTAAACACAGAACGTTTTGTCTACGTGAAAATTTTTTTTTTTTTGGTCATCAGTCTACTGACTGGTTTGATGCCGCCCGCCACGAATTCCTTTCCTGTGTAAACCTCTTCATCTCAGAGTAGCACTTGCAACCTACGTCCTCAAATATTTGCTTGACGTATTCCAATCTCTGTCTTCCTCTGCAGTTTTTGCCCTCTACAGCTCCCTCTAGTACCATGGAAGTCATTCCCTCATGTCTTAGCAAATGTCCTATCATCCTGTCCCTTCTCATTATCAGTGTTTTCCACATATTCCTTTCCTCTCTGATTCTGCGTAGAACCTCCCCATTCCTTACCTTATCAGTCCACCTAAATTTCAACATTCGTCTATAGCACCACATCTCAAATGCTTGGATTCTCTTCTGTTCCGGTTTTCCCACAGTCCATGTTTCACTACCATACAATGCTGTACTCCAGACGTACATCCTCAGAAATTTCTTCCTCAAATTAAGGCCGGTATTTGATATTAGTAGACTTCTCTTGGCCAGAAATGCCTTTTTTGCAATAGCGATTCTGCTTTTGATGTCCTCCTTGTTCCGTCCGTCATTGGTTATTTTACTGCCTAGGTAGCAGAATTCCTTAACTTCATTGACTTCGTGACCATCAATCCTGATGTTAAGTTTCTCGCTGTTCTCGTTTCAACTACTCCTCATTACCTTCGTCTTTCTCCGATTTACTCTCAAACCATACTGTGTACTCATGAGACTGTTCATTCCGTTCAGCAGATGATTTAATTGTTCTTCGCTTTCACTCAGGATAGCAATGTCATCAGCGAATCGTATCATTGATATCCTTTCACCTTGTATTTTAATTCCACTCCTGAACCTTTCTTTTATTTCCATCATTGCTTCCTCGATGTACAGATTCAAGAGTAGGGGCGAAAGGCTACAGCCTTGTCTTACACCCTTCTTAGTACGAGCACTTCGTTCTTGATCGTCCACTCTTATTATTCCCTCTTGGTTGTTGTACATACTGTATATGACCCGTCTCTCCCTATAGCTTACCCCTACTTTTTTCAGAATCTCGAACAGCTTGCACCATTTTATATTGTCGAACGCTTTCTCCAGGTCGACAAATCCTATGAAAGTGTCTTCATTTTGTAGTGTTGGCAGAAGAGCCAACACTGTGTTGCAAGAGGAGGCCGAAATGCACGCGTCAACTCACGCAGGTTGGCGGTAGTTCTGAAACAGGATACGTAATGAATGCTATAAAGAAAAGTACGTAGCTGCTGGAATACTTAACTTTAATCCATCATCTGTATACAGCATTCTTGATGATACAAGTGAGACTCTCTCTAGAAATGGTTAATGGCGCCTTGCTAGGTCGTGGCCATGGACTTAGCTGAAGGCTATTCTAACTATCTCTCGGCAAATGAGAGAAAGGCTTCGTCAGTGTAGTCGCTAGCAAAGTCGTCGTACAACTGGGGCGAGTTCTAGTCCGTCTCTCGAGACCTGCCGTGTGGTGGCGCTCGGTCTGCGATCACTGACAGTGGCGACTCGCGGGTCCGACATGTACTAATGGACCGCGGCCGATTTAAAGCTACCACCTAGCAAGTGTGGTGTCTGGCGGTGACACCACAAATTTTTCTTTAGCCTTGCTTCCATTATTAGCCGTAACGTCAGAATTGCCTCTCTCGTCCCTTTACTTTTCCTAAAGCCAAACTGATCGTCACCTAGCGCATTCTCAATTTTCTTTTCCATTCTTCTGTGTATTATTCTTGTAAGCAGCTTCGATGCATGAGCTGTTAAGCTGATTGTGCGATAATTCTCGCACTTGTCAGCTCTTGCCGTCTTCGGAATTGCGTGGATGATGCTTTTCCGAAAGTCAAATGGTATATCGCCAGACTCATATATTTTACACACCAACGTGAATATTGGTTTTCTTGCCACTTCCCCCAATGATTTTAGAAATTCTGATGGAATATTATCTATCCCTTCTGCCTTATTTGACCGTAAGTCCTCCAAGGCTCTTTTAAATTCCGATTCTAATACTGGATCCCCTATCTCTTCTAAATCGACTCCTTTCTTCTATCACATCAGACAAATCTTCACCCTCATAGAGGCTTTCAATGTATTCTTTCCACCTATCTGCTCTCTCCTCTGCATTTAACAGTGGAATTCCCGTTGCACTCTTAATGTTTATCACATCAGACAAATCTTCACCCTCATAGAGGCTTTCAATGTATTCTTTCCACCTATCTGCTCTCTCCTCTGCATTTAACAGTGGAATTCCCGTTGCACTCTTAATGTTACCACCGTTGCTTTTAATGTCACCAAAGGTTGTTTTGACTTTCCTGTATGCTGAGTCTGTCCTTCCGACAATTATATATTTTTCGATGTCTCCACATTTTTCCTGCAGCCATTTCGTCTTAGCTTCCCTGCACTTCCTATTTATTTCGTTCCTCAGCGACTTGTATTTCTGTATTCCTGATTTTCCCGGAACATATTTGTACTTCCTCCTTGCATCAATCAACTGAAGTATTTCTTCTGTTACCCATGGTTTCTTCGCAGTTACCTTCTTTGTACCTATGTTTTCCTTCCCAACTTCTGTGATGGCCCTTTTTAGAGATGTCCATTCCTCTTCAGCTGTACTGCCTACTGCGCTATTGCTTATTGCTGTATCTATAACGTTAGAGAACATCAAACGTATCTCGTCATTCCTTAGTACTTCCGTATCCCACTTCTTTGCGTATTGATTCTTCCTGACTAATGTCTTGAACTTCAGCCTACTCTTCATCACTACTATTTTGTGATCTGAGTCTATATCTGCTCCTGGGTACGCCTTACAATCCAGTATCTGATTTCGGAATCTCTGTCTGACCATGATGTAATCTAATTGAAATCTTCCAGTATCTCCCGGCCTTTTCCAAGTGTACCTCCTCCTCTTGTGATTCTTGAACAGGGTATTCGCTATTACTAGCTGAAACTTGTTACAGAACTTAATTAGCCTTTCTCCTCTTTCATTCTACGTGGATAAGGCTCAACAAATGGCATGATAAGAGAAATCTGTAAAACTTTTGAGTGAAATATGTGCTGATGATGTTTAGTAAGGACCCAGCACTTAGTTTACTACGCGAAGCAAACATTTAAGCGTGCTGGGTGCATACAAGAAAGTATGCTCATATGAACACTGCAGGTGCTTCACGTTTCGTCAGATTTCTACTTAGAAAGTGGATCCATAACATTCGTGAGCTGATCATAAATGTCCGTTGCATTATACACATCATACTCTGAATCTGTAGAAATCGATAGGTTCTACTTATGTCGGATTAAGAGCTGCAGATAAAATAAACCAATATTCGCTCTTGGTATCGGTCGAAACAATCATCATCATGTGACATAACTATTACTACAATAGCCAGATTGGTACCACCTCCACTGAGTAGGGCTGGAGGGAATAGTGGTGTTAAAAATAAAATTATACGTAACCGTTCTGTCAGCACGGCAGAATAAATGAAAGTCTAGAATCGAATTAAAGTATAGGTTATCAGACACTCTCTGAGGGACACGAATATGACTTTCATTAAATATATATGACCTGTGGAGTACAAAAAATCTAAAATTTAATGAAACTGCTGACAATTTGTATAAATGGGTACATAATACACTGAACGACTTCCTCTACCTCAACAACCCCAGTGCACTACGATACACAGGTTGTCCATTTATCTTGACCATCTCAAATAACTTTTTGTCCAGAAGCAAAGTAAAAAGATTTAGACAAGCCATTGCTGTTTAGCTTACAAAGAAATGATTATCAACTCGTGTTCTTTTAAATAGCACCCTATATCTTTATTCCGTAATCCACGTCCTCTCTTCAAGACCTCAAAAGCATATCACGCATTCACGTAAACACAATAATCATCTTAATAAGAAACAGAAACAGGAATTATTAAAACCATTTGCATACACCACGACGGGCACAAAAAGCGATAAAACATTCAAATCTCTTCAAAGTAGTGACTGTGGACAGTCATGCAACGGGCAACTCATTCGATGGAAGAAATTATCGCCGCTTCCGAAAAAAAAAAAAAAAAGATTCAGATGACTCTGAGCACTATAGGACATAGAGATCAGGCGACCTGGATGGCCACCTAGGGCCGCGACCATACTGACCTCCGCTAAAAATCTGCCAGGCTTGAAGATTATGTAAATAAGCTTCAAGATTCGGCCGACTAACTGGGAGTTGCTCTATACTGTTGCAAGTGACAGTAAGTCTTTTCCTGCTTCATTAATGCTGCCACAAATGGTTTCGAAATGTTGGAAATCTACACGCTGATGTCAGTGTCTGATGAAAGAAAATGGGACGAATAATGCAACGCGCTGACACTGTACACAAAATCCCAAACTTTTGCTCATACAATGGCGTTTTGCGTAAGTTATGCGGATTCTCCGCTGCCCAGAATCTGTGATTCTGTGAGTAGATGTAACCACTCAGGTGAAACCAGGCTTCATCAGACATAAAGAACAAATCCATGCCGAGCTATTCAAATTGTTCAAATGGCTCTGAGCACTATGCGACTTAACTTCTGACGTAATCAGTCCCCTAGAACTTAGAACTACTTACACCTAACCAACCTAAGGACATCACACATATCCATTCCAAAGGCAGGATTCGAATCGTCGACCGTAGCGGTCGAGCGGTTCCAGACTGAAGTGCATAGAACCGCTCGGCCACACCGGCCGGCTCGTCGCTTCCTGTATTGTCTGCTGAAGTGAATTACAAGTTAGCATGATACTTGTCAACGTGTTCCATGGAGTTGTCAGAATTTCGCGATAGTCAATGTCTTTCATGCATCCTAAACGAGAAAAGTCTAAAGTTAGGCCAAGCAGGCCGAGCAGGCTAATACACCGTACCTCCACGGTCAGTCCATCTAGTAGGATATCTTCGAATCAGAAGACGAGATGCATGTAAGCTATGCTGGACGTCCATCGTGTTGGAATTGCTTAAGCATTCTTGTTCTTAACGTCACATCATTCATAAGATACCGAGGAATTCGAGTGAGCACTCATTGGTATGTGTCCTGTCATTAAGGCTACCATTGAGTTAATAAGGGCCAATAATTGTAGTACCAAGCTTCGCAGACAGAAATCAACTGATGCTAATGGTCCATCTTTCTAACTTTTCGCTGGACCAACTGTGCTCTTTGTATTTTCCTGAACTTCCTCTGGGAAGGAATATTCGTCAGTAAAAGAAAGAAGTCGGAGAAGTGGTTCAGGTTGGCCATAATTTGCTGCTGTACACATTGACATAACTTTACATGGTTCTGGAAATTATTACCGTGTAATTTTGGATTCGTCACAAAATAAGCGAAAACAGAAATACCGGCGGATTCTTGTGTACAAGTCATACGGCGACTGCGTTGCCTTGGGTCGAAACTACCAGTTCCCTGAGGTGTCACAATAAGACGAAAAAACATCTGTTCACTAGGTAGGTTCTTGACAGGATATCACTCTACGTACAGTTCTCTGCTTGAGCGGCGTTATGCCTACCTTCAACAAAAATAAAGGTGATGATAATGCAGTTTTCAATGAATGACTCCCTTTACTGTACACAACTTACCATTTAAAAATACTACAGTTGAAACGACCCCATAGAAAAATTATGAATGACTGTGCTAGTAAACTTCTGCGTTATTTCATACAACGACATCCATCTTTACAAATTTCCTTTTTCTGGCGGACACACGTCCAGACCGTCCGCTTATAGTAACCACTCAAAACTCTGGCATCTCTCTCTTAACATCCACCACTGCTGGCGGCTCACCTCCAACAGCCCAACGCTACGTGCTGTTCCCATCCAACTGCCCAACACTAAAATAGCGAATATTCTAACAATGCCAACCAGCCACAGACTGCACACAGCACAGTCGGTGATTTTCATGCAGAGCGCTACGTGGCGTTACCAACATAAAAACCTAAACAGCCTACTTACACAGTGGTCTATAACACTGATTAGCCAAATTATTATCACCACTGCCGACCGCGAACTGGGATGCCGTCTGATGGCGCCGCGGTCACGTGATGCGGTTACAGAATTACGTTAGAGGAGCAGACACGGACGGAAGATCACCCTAGCAAAGATACGGGCCACAAACTGGGGAATTCATTGAGATAACCGACTTTAACAAAGGGCAGACTGTTATCACGCACAGCCCGTGAACAAGTATTTCGAAAACGGCGAAGCTAGTCGAATGTACACGTGCTACTGTCGAAAGATTTTACGGAAAGAGGTAGGACAGTGAAACTACCACTAAATGCTAAATGGATGGACGTCCTCCACTCTTCACGGAACTTGGGGTTAGGAGGTTTGCCTACTCCGTAAATTAGGACAGACGGTTATCTGTGGCGTCTCTGCTGAAGGAACATAATGCTGGTGCAGGCACAACTGTTCCTGAGTACACTGTTCATCGTACACTGTTGAACTGGAGCTCCGCAGCAGGTCACCCATACATGTTCACATGCTGATCCAACGACATCGTCAGAACTGCCGTGGGCATCCGCCCATCGTGATATGAGCGTCGATCAAGGGAAACGTGTCTATTCTACGGAATAATCACATGTTTGGTAAGATAGATATAAAAAGGGAGACAGGGATAATGTTGATAATTATAGACCTATTTTTATGCCATCGGTGTTTGCTAAAGTTATTGAGAGGGTTGTATATACAAGGTTACTGCAGCATTTAAATTCACATAATTTGCTGTCAAATGTACAGTTTGGTTTTAGAAATGGCTTAAAAACTGAAAATGCTATAGTCTCTTTTCTCTGTGAGGTTTTGGACGGATTAAATAAAAGGTTGCGAACGTTAGGTGTTTTCTTTGATTTAACGAAGGCTTTTGACTGTGTTGACCACAAAATATTACTGCAGAAGTTGGAACATTATGGAGTAAGGGGAGTAGCTTACAATTGGTTCGCCTCTTACTTTAAGAACAGAAAGCAGAAGGTAATTCTCCGCAATATTGAGAGTGGTAATGATGTTCAGTCCCAATGGGGCACTGTTAAATGGGGCTTTCCCCAAGGATCGATGCTGGGGCCACTGCTGTTTCTTATTTATATAAATGATATGCCTTCTAGTATTACAGGTGATTCAAAAATATTTCTGTTTGCTGATGACACCAGCTTGGTAGTGAAGGATTTTGTGTGTAATATTGAAACATTATCAAATAATGTAGTTAATGAAATAAGTTAGTGGCTTGTCAAAAATAATTTTATGCTAAATCACAGTAAGACTCAGTTTTTACAGTTTCTAACTCGCAATTCAACGAGAACTGATATTTTAATCAGACAGAATGGGCTTGTTATAAGCGAGACGGAACAGTTCAAGTTCCTAGGCGTACGGATAGATAGTAAGCTGTTGTGGAAAGCCCATGTTCAGGATCTTGTTCAGAAACTAAATGCCGCTTTATTTACCATTAGAACAGTATCTGAAATAAGTGACATTTCAACACGAAAAGTAGTCTACTTCGCATATTTTCATACGCTTATGTCATATGGCATTATTTTTTGGGGTAATTCTTCTGATTCACAAAGGGTATTTTTGGCTCAAAAACTGGCTGTTCGAGCTATGTGTGGTGTAAGTTCTAGAACCTCTTGTCGACCTCTATTCAATAGTCTGGGAATTCTGACATTGCCCTCACAGTATATATTTTCTTTAATGTCGTTTGCTGTTAGCAATATTAGCTTATTCCCAAGAGTTAGCAGCTTTCACTCAGTTAATACTAGGCAGAAATCAAATCTGCATGTGGAATGCACTTCCTTGACTCTTGTGCAGAAAGGAGTGCAGTATTCTGCTGCATCCATTTTCAATAAGCTACCACAAGAACTCAAAAATCTTAGCAGTAGCCCAAACGCTTTTAAGTCTAAACTGAGGAGTTTCCACATGGCTCACTCCTTCTATTCTGTCGAGGAGCTCCTGGAAGAGCTAAAAAATTAAGCAAATTCCAGTGTTACATTCTTGATTTTGTTAATTAAATTAATGACGTGTCGCCTGAATATGTTTCTTATATTTCATTTTATCTGTTTCTACAATCGTGTTATAATTTCATGTATTGACTCGTTCCATGACCATGGAGACTTCTTCTAAATGTGGTCCCACGGAACAATAAATAAATAAATAAATAAATAAATAGATCGATGGTCGGGTCCACAAACGCTGTCATCGAAGTGAACAGCTGCTCGTAACGTGCAGCGCGCCACCGACGCAGGCTGGGAGGAGCAGTGTTATACTATTGGAGACATGTGGTAGTAATAGAACACACGATGACAGCTTGAACTACGTGTATGTTCAAATTTGATGTATTCCCCGACGCCGATGTCGTGTTTCAGCAGTATAGTAGTGCGTGTTTCGGGGCCAGGACCGTGCGACAGTTGTTTAAGGAGCATTATAGTGAACTCGCATTAATGTCTCGGCGGCGAAATTTGCTTGATGTAAATCCCATGAAACCCATCTGGGTCGCTATCGGGTGTCATCCTCGCGTACGAAAATTAGCAGCCCGTTATTTGCGCGAATTACATGACCTGTGGATAGCATCTAATGCCACATACAAGGCTACAAGCAGAATGTCGGATCCATGATACGCAGAATCAATGATCTCGTTCCAAAGACGGACAAACAAGCTCTTCAACAAATGGTTATACTGTTTTAGCTGCCGGCCGTTTTGACAGAGCGGAACCGCGCTGCTTCTACGGTCGCAGGTTCGAATCCTGCCTCGGGCATGGTTGTGTGTGCTGTCATCAGGTTAGTTAGGTATAATTAGTTTTAGGTCTAGGTGACTGATGACATGTTAAGTCCCATAATGCTTAGAGCCATTTGGACCATTTTTTTGTTTCTTGTTTTAGCTCATCAGTGGACGCTGATCAGCCAGAACATTATGGACACCAGCCCCCTAGCGATATAAACCCATCCAGTACGTCTTCGCCAGCATACCGGTCGGCCGTAGGAAACATTGTATAGCAGGCGCTAAACTAAGCGCGCGTATGATAAGAGAAGACCAAGGGACTCCCCCAGGCTATGTGCCGATAACGCCCCCTGCGCAGCGTTTATACAGGGTGTTTCAAAAATGACCGGTATATTTGAAACGGCAATAAAAACTAAACGAGCAGCGATAGAAATACACCGTTTGTTGCAATATGCTTGGGACAACAGTACATTTTCAGGCGGACAAACTTTGGAAATTACAGTAGTTACAATGTTCAACAACAGATGGCGCTGCAAGTGATGTGAAAGATATAGAAGACAACGCAGTCTGTGGGTGCGCCATTCTGTACGTCGTCTTTCAGCTGTAAGCGTGTGCTGTTCACAATGTGCAAGTGTGCTGTAGACAACATGGTTTATTCCTTAGAACAGAGGATTTTTCTGGTGTTGGAATTCCACCGCCTAGAACACAGTGTTGTTGCAACAAGACGAAGTTTTCAACGGAGGTTTAATGTAACCAAAGGACCGAAAAGCGATACAATAAAGGATCTGTTTGAAAAATCTCAACGGACTGGGAACGTGACGGATGAACGTGCTGGAAAGGTAGGGCGACCGCTGTATGGCAACCACAGAGGGCAACGCGCAGCTAGTGCAGCAGGTGATCCAACAGCGGCCTCGGGTTTCCGTTCGCCGTGTTGCAGCTGCTTTCCAAATGACGCCAACGTCCACGTATCGTCTCATGCGCCAGAGTTTACACCTCTATCCATACAAAATTCAAACGTGGAAACCCCTCAGCGCCGCTACCATTGCTGCACGAGAGACATTCGCTAACGATATAGTGCACAGGACTGATGACGGCAATATGCATGTGGGCAGCATTTGGTTTACTGACGAAGCTTATTTTTACCTGGACGGCTTCGTCAATAAACAGAACTGGCGCATATGGGGAACCGAAAAGCCCCATGTTGCAGTCCCATCGTCCCTGCATCCTCAAAAAGTACTGGTCTGGGCCGCCATTTCTTCCAAAGGAATCATTGGCCCATTTTTCAGATCCGAAACGATTACTGCATCACGCTATCTGGACATTCTTCGTGAATTTGTGGCGGTACAAACTGCCTTAGACGACACTGCGAACACCTCGTGGTTTATGCAAGATGGTGCCCGGCCACATCGCACGGCCGACGTCTTTAATTTCCTGAATGAATATTTCGATGATCGTGTGATTGCTTTGGGCTATCCGAAACATACAGGAGGCGGCGTGGATTGGCCTCCCTATTCGCCAGACATGAACCCCTGTGACTTCTTTCTGTGGGGACACTTGAAAGACCAGGTGTACCGCCAGAATCCAGAAACAATTGAACAGCTGAAGCAGTACATCTCATCTGCATGTGAAGCCATTCCGCCAGACACGTTGTCAAAGGTTTCGGGTAATTTCATTCAGAGACTACGCCATATTATTGCTACGCATGGTGGATATGTGGAAAATATCGTACTATAGAGTTTCCCAGACCGCAGCGCCATATGTTGTTGAAAATTGTAACTACTGTAATTTCGAAAGTTTGTCTGCCTGAAAATGTACTTTTGCCCCAAGCATATTGCAACAAACGGTGTATTTCTATCGCTGCTCGTTTAGTTTTTATTGCCGTTTCAAATATACCGGTCATTTTTGAAACACCCTGTATATACTGCCGCCGCCGACCAGGCTGTCTCAATCTCACTGCCTCAGTACGTCGCTTCGGGACTCAGTTGGCATTGCACCTTAATACGTCGTACTGTGCTCTAGTCTTCCACAGTGATAGTCATCGCCTCGCACCTTAGCCAGCCGTGAGGGAATGTTAGTCATTGTACACTACTGGCCATTAAAATTGCTACACCACAAAGATGACTGGCTACAGACGCGAAATTTAACTGACAGGAAGAAGATGCTGTGATATGCAAATAATTAGCTTTTCAGAGCATTCACACAAGGTTGGCACCGGTGGAGACACCTACAACGTGCTGACATGAGGAAAGTTTCCAACCGATTTCTGATACACACACAGCAGATGACCGGCGTTGCCTGGTGAAACGTTGTTGTGAAGCCTCGTGTAAGGAGGACAAATGCGTACCATCACGTTTCCGACTTTGATAAAGGTCGGATTGTAGCCTATCGCGATTGCGGTTTATCGTATCGCGACATTGCTGCTCGCGTCGATCGAGATCCAATGACTGTTAACAGAATATGGAATCGGTGGGTTCAGGACGGTAATACGGACGCCGAGCTGGATCCCAACAGCCTCGTATCAGTAGCAGTCGAGATGACAGGCATCTTATTCGCATGGCTGTAACGGATCGTGCAGCCAGGTCTCGATCACTGAGTCAACAGATGGGGACGTTTGCAAGACAACAACCATCTGCACGAACAGTTCGACGACGTTTGCAGCAGCATGGACTATCAGCTCGGAGACCATTGCTGCGGTTACCCTGAAAGGGTACAGTACCGCCCGACATTGAAAATAGGTACAACGTACTTCATTATTTTTGTCAGAACAACACATTTTTTTTTGTAGAATAACTTAATTTCAATTAATACAGCGAAGCCGGATACCAGTGTGGGAAAGAATGACAATTTATTTATTTAATTGATCACATTTGCACTCCCACAAAGTAAATCCCTACATCCAGTTTGGTGAGATCTGTGAAATGAATGAATGTATGGTCGTCTGCTAACCGCAGAAAGTGAATGTGACTATATGATTCTCTTTGAGACGATCCTTTGGCCACCTTTGATGGGACCAAAGATATGAAATTTACCTGAGCTTTGAGCGCCTGAAATGTGGCTGACCAATACGGTAGCAAGGTGCTCCCCCACTTCGACAGAGGTGCGAGAGAATCTGAAGAACGGCCATGTTCCAGCACTCTGCCGCTGGATCTTGTGCTGTTAAGACCTGTCTTAGTTGTGCTCCGTAAAGACAAAAGAGTGGAGACATGGTATGCATGTGTAATATTTAAGAGTAGTTTGAAATAATAATTTCTCTATTCAGGAACTTTTGTGGGGAGAATTAAATGTCAGGCAGGTAATATTAATGGGATTGTAGTAACCTTCGGAAGCAACCAACGGTCACAATGAAACCACGTGTAGCAATAAGTTGAAATACTTCCGTGTGCTTAAGTTAAGCTGAATTACTAGCGTGTGTACAATAAGTTGAAATATTTAAGAAATAGCGTGTGTACCGTAAGTTGAAATATTTAAGAAATGGCGTGTGCAGGACTTGAAATTAGAGACGAGTACTTCCACGTGGTGAGTACTGTGTGAGTCTCAATCTGTGTATGAGACAAAGGATAAAGTGAAGTACTCGTCCATGGTATCAGTTGAGGACTCGCGTGTGTGATGAATATGTTCTTAATATTACTTTGCATGATATGATTCCGTGTGACGCTTGATTCAAACTATAAAACTCTGAGAGAGAAGCAAGGTGAGTCGGCCGTCTATCCAGCAACGCCACTTGGCTTGCATTGCACAGGAAGACGTGCATATATCTCCAGAGTTCATAGTAGGAAAGTAGAATTACAAAGTGGGGCAGTGTCGTGTGAAACTGGGATAAATATTAATTGAAGTGGGAAAGCTGAAAGTGATAATGTTGTGACTACTCCCTGTGTTGTATTTCATGTTGTAGTGTGGTGTATGTCATGTAATTTAAGTATGTGTGGTTTGCATGGGGGAGTAGCAAGGTAGTTTCAGAGGTAGTGGGTATGCAAGTTCCTTTTGTACCACTCGGTCTGGAGGAAAGTTTCGTGATGATGGTTGTGAGAGTCGAAGTATGAGATATAGCAAAAGATCCACCATCCTATCCAGAAAGTGCACTGTTGCGTTAAATAATTACGAGACCATAAGATAGAGATTCACCAATGTAAAGCCATGCCCACTGGGCGGAATTTCTCATGTTTTATTGTTATAGGTTATAGAATTTGTGTGTTTAGGTTACAGAATTTATCGGAATAAATAAGATAGTGAAAAGAAAAAGATTGGTGGCCTTTTCCTTCGAATTGCATGTTGTCATGATATCCAGAATTTATAATGTGTGCGCCACTCATATTCAGTGCGATGGCCACATGTTGATAAAAGCCGTTAAATGAAAAAAGAAAATGTGGTATTGCCAGTGCGTAGTGAACAGTCAGAGTTCTGTAAATTGCTGAAAGTCAGATGAGCGTTTCCGTTGCGCATTATTCATACAGAAGGATAATTTGTATCTTTATTGTGAGTACTAGAGTTTATGTTACTCGACAGATAAGAATGAATCCACTCGCTTGGCAGACCACTCATCTTGTCGGCCTGACTGCTTGATGCCACAGTATGAGCAAGGCATGTGGGTGCCTCTCAACCCTTGACGCAGCATCACAGACGGGAGCGCCTGCGATGGTGTACTCAACGACGAACTTGGGTGCACGAATGGCAAAACGTCATGTTTTCGGATGAATCCAGGTTTTGATGCTGTAACATCATGATGGTCACATCCGTGTTTGGCGACATCGTGGTGAACACATATTGGAAGCGTGTATTCTTCATCGCCATACTGGCGTATCACCCGGCGTGATGGTATGGGGTGCCATTGGTTACACGTGTCGTTCACCTCTTGTTCGCATTGACGGCACTTTGAACAGTGGACGTTACATTTCAGATGTGTTACGACCCATGGCTCTACCCTTCACTCGATCCCTGCGAAACCCTACATCTCAGCAGGATAATGCACGACCGCATGTTGCAGGTCCTGTACGGGCATTTCTGGATACAGAAAATGTTCGACTGCTGCCCTGACAAGCACATTCTCCAGATCTCTCACCAATTGAAAACGTCTGGTCAATGGTGACCGAGCAACTGGCTCGTCACAATACGCCAGTAACTACTGTTGATGAACTGTGGTATCGTGTTGAAGCTTCATGGGCAGCTGTACCTGTACACGCCATCCAAGCTGTGTTTGACTCAATGCCCAGGCGTATCAAGGCCGTTATTACGGCCAGAGGTGGTTGTTCTGCGTACTGATTTCTCGGGATCTATGCACCCAAATTGCGTGAAAATCACATGTCTTCTAGTATAATATATTTGTCCAACGAATAACCTTTTATAATCTGCATTTCTTCTTGGTGTAGCAATTTTAATGGCAAGTAGTGTATATAGTTGTCATATTGACAAGGACAAGATTCAAGAATTAGTACATGTTATTTGATTGCTGTTAACCACAGAACCTAAAATTGGACGTCATTGAAGTTAAGTTCTCAGTTGGTTCCTGTAATCAAGTATATTTTAACCACGTGTGCATTTTATGTTGTGGTGAGAGGTCACCCACCTATCATACCACTCTCTCCACATCCAGCCAGGAATCACAAAACGTTACAAGTTTGTTCAGCCACAGCAAGTGACGACGAGTCCGACCAACAAGTTTCGTTTACATTTCATGTGTTCTAGGTTGTTGCAGGGGAGATGTCGTTACAGGAATTGTATTCGTTCATTTGTTCTTTTTGTTGCATGTTTTACGGGTGGGGAGCTGCAGAACTTCACACATTGCTTTCCTGTTTGTCTTTTCAAGGTTTTTCTGTAGTTTGTTAGTGATAGAATGGCTAACACGCCCTCTCCACCCCCTGCTCTTGCGCCTCAGCCTCAGATTGCTCCTCCTCTGGAACTAAATCAGATTTTTCAGTTTCAGAAACTAGCAAATTGCCATATTGCTGTTCACTGTCCAGCAATTGCTAGTCGCACAAGCGGCGTCAGCTGCCCAACCGTCCAACCAACCGATCCAACAAGTGCCAGCAAACAACTTTCCACCGTTCCGGCACTTCGTTGACAAAGAAGACGAATGGCTCGAATATCTCACCCAGTTCCAGGCCCACTGTCAAGCAAATTGAATTCAACGTACTGTGAAATCTCATTATTTCCTGTACGTCGTGGAAACTCTTGTGTTCCGCTTAATTTTAAAAAATCTTTCCTTCGTTGTCTCGCGACGCACTCTCCTGTGATGGAATAGTAGGGGTGTTAAGTCATTATTACGAACAGCAGATTCAGGTCGCGGAAGAAAGATTTCAGTTCTTTCGCCTTAAGAAAAAGCCGGAACAGACGTACCGTCAGTGGCATATCGACTCGGTCTCATTAGGCAGTGTAAATTCTGGTGTCGTTGTGGCAACTTGCCGGCCTGAGTGACCGAGCGGTTCTAGGCACTACAGTCAGGAACCGCGTGACCGCTACGGTCGCAGGTTCGAATCCCGCCTCGGGCATGGATGTGTGTGATGTCCTTAGGTTAATTAGGTTTGACCATTTTTTTGTGGCACCTTTTATAGTGACATGATGATCCATAATGCGATCACATACAATGTCCCTGATAGCAGAGTTAGAGAACAGATTCTCAAGTGCTCAGATCCCTTGCTCCATCAAGTGTTGAAAGTATTAGAACAATTCGATTCCGGCGCCATAGACGCTGATAAATTCGATCAGGTCCCGATATGTCGGATCTAGTCGCCACTTGCAAGCGACCGCCCCACTCATCCGCCGTAACGAGCGCGCGCACACACACGCATACAGCCTAGTAAACATGCCCCAGGCCTGTAAATCTAGTGGAGTCATGCCCTTGCTGTTTGGCTCGCCATAAGAGGCAAGACTGCCCGTCGTGCAATACGATATTTTACTCATGTGGAAACAAAGGCCGTGTCCAGGCAGTTTGCCTGTAACGGCAGAAGAACCCCATTTCTGCCCGCTCTCGCAACAAAAGGTCTCATGCACATTCTGTGAATGCAGTGTTTTCAAAATTAACTACAGTTTCTCGCAGTGATTTAAGTAAGGTTGTGTCCTCATCTCGCCCAGGAGCAATGTGCCGCCATTCCAACAAACTATTTGTAACACTACATATTGCTGGCCGTGTGTTGACTTTTAAATGGACACAGGTGGTTCTGTAACTTTGCGTAATCGTGAGACGTACGAACAGTTAGGCTCACCACACCTGTCAAAATCTAGCCTGCACTTCAGCCTCAGCACCTCACCTTTCAGTTGGTGATACTCTCTCAGTGCAACACTGTAATTGTTACCGTTCACATAAGAGTGTCACTAACAGCTCACGGTCTCTCTTCTCGATATCCATAATCATCACTCACGTTATGGCTTCCCAACTGACAGTTCCATCATACCGTCATCCATACAGTGTATAGCACCATATTTGCGTCTGGTGGCCAAAATTGGGACAAATGTTTTTGCAGCGTAAGTTGGTTACAGCTTAACACAATACCATATTTTCCAAATTTAAAAAAAATGGTTCCAATGGTTCAAATGGCTCTGAGCACTATAGGTCTTAACATCTATGGTCATCAGTCCCCTATAACTTAGAACTACTTAAACCTAACTAACCTGAGGACATCACACAACACCCAGTCATCACGAGGCTGAGAAAATCCCTGACCCCACCGGGAATCGAACCTGGGAACCCGGGTGCGCCAAGTTTTCACTGCCATAGGATAATTATAGCTTACATTGGACCTCTGTAAGTAGCTGCGCTTTAACAATAACCAACTGACTGGATTAGCACCGTTAAAAAGTAAGGTCGTCATTTCACAGTAGCGCACTTTTCTAGATTTTATAATGCTACAGCTGTTCGTCGTGTCTTATTATTTTGACGTGGACATATGAACTGAAGTAGTGGAAGATTTGATTGGACACGTGTCAGAAGGCACATGACTAGGAAATTTAATAAACTGGCATGAGTACCTTGGGCATGATTCTTTCCTGCTGTGCTATTACCAGACTCCTATTTCATTCGTTCTTGCTAACATATTAGGAAAATACAGCTAACTAAATATGATTTTTTTTTAAAATCAGTCTTCATAGCAAATCATGTTTTATGGTGACCGGTCTCAGACTTGACCGGATACCTCGTATTGAGGAGAAACTAACTGCATTTTGGGGTGAGTATGGTCCCTATAAATGAATACATTGTGCCTTTCAGACCTCCGAGATCACTTAAGAAACGCCACGAAAACTTTCCCCACACCGTAACGCCCACTCCTTCGGCTATTTTTGTTTGCTTTCAGACGCTTCACGCCATACACGCGAACGGCCTTCTGTCAGAAGGAGCATAACACGTGATTAATATGAAAAGGTAATCTGTCGCCATTCGTGGAAGTTCAGTTATGGTATTATCGTACAAATTCCATCCTTCGTCGCCAATATACAGCAGTCAGCATGGATGCATGCGTCTGCTGCAGATACACACACGCACCAGCGCTGAACTATTTTTCAGGAGGCACTGTTGATAACTGTTCCATTGTACACCACAGTTTCCTCGACACCTGTTTGGATAGCGCCGTTTTGTCGTGCACGATATACTACAACCACGTCGGCACGTGAAATGCTTACAGACTTAGTCCTTTCGGTCGTGATTCCACTGTTGTTGTGCCGGCCTGAGTGGCCGAGCGGTTCTAGGCGCTTCACTCTGGAACCGCGTGAACGCTACGGGCGCAGGTTCGAATCCTGCTTCGGGCATGGATGTGTGTAATGACCTTAGGTTAGTTAGGTTTAAGTAGTTCTAAGTTCTAGGGGACTGATGACCTCGGCAGTTAAGTCCCATAGAGGTCAGAGCCATTTTTCCACTATTGTTGCGTTATAATACCCTTTTGGAAGTCAGAAAAGTCACTCCGTTTCCGCATTACTCGAACGAATGCACTTTTTTCCGCGTCCATGCCGCTTCCCCCACGACCCACGCTTTATATATCCTCCACTGGCAGTACTGTCGATTGCCGTCTGAGAGTGGTTACTGCATGTTGATGGTAAACATAAGCAGCGCCAGCCGGGGTGGCCGAGCGGTTCTAGGCGCTACAGTATGGAAACGCGCGACCGCTACGGTCGCAGGTTCGATTACTGCCTCGGTCATGGACGTGTGATGTCCTTAGTTAGGTTTAAGTAGTTCTTCTAGGGGACTGATGACCTCGGAAGTTAAGTCCCATAGTGCTCAGAGCCATTTGAACGATAAGCAGCGGTCATATTAATGCGACGTGGTCGCGTACAATTCCTTACGTCAGTCACAGGAATATATGTTAAATTTCGGTAATTCCCTACGGTATGAAGATGGTCTTTCACTAATGAAACCGGTTACCACAGATGAAATATCTTATTTGCGATCAAACCTCATTATTCTATTGGAATGCCAATTTAATGCCTACGATCTCAGACAGCATGACGATGCAAACTTTTCTTGAACCAAAAAGAGGGCATCTTGTAATGTACGTCAACGACTTTTCCCTCCATCGCAGAAAACTCTGTCTGGGGGCTCCATGGGGTAAGATTAATGTCATGAACAACTTAATTTGAATGCAAGTGTAGAACCGATAAGCAAAAAGACTACGAAAGTGTGCTATGGAACCGATCTGTTGTCGAACAATACTTGGTTCCTTCCCCTACATTTTACAAATAGACCAGGGCAGTACTCACACACTCACGCGATCTTTCCGGCGATGATAGGTCGATCTGGCGAGTAACGTGATACGAAGTTACGATGGCTGCTAATGGAAGCGAAATTAATGAATAAATGTACGCAAAGGTAAAACGAACCTTCCTGATGAGATATAGATGGCAAGAAGGATGTTAAAGACTGTGACAGAAGAGGGAGTCTCGCAGACGGGTGCCGTCGAGGTTGGACAGTAACGAGGCGTTGGTAGGCCATTACTGTGCTGGTGTCCGGAATCTGGAACAGCCTCATTAAATTTCATATCCATTGCACTGCGCCGGGCTCTCTGTCCACGTAATACCAGGGCTCGCAGTAAACTGGCGGACAGACAGCGCAACAAGTACAAGGCACACGGGGAATTTTTTGCAGAAAAGCCGTATAAAACTAGCCATCACAGAAAGAATGGCAGCGAAATGATACCATTAGCAGCGAACGGTGTCATTAGTAGCTTAACAGCACTTGGCGATGTTACTCGCTCCTTCCTGCGATACTGACTTGGTAAAACGTATAGCTTCCGGATGTTCCAACCTAGAAGATTGGGCTACCTATAGTATCGGTGGTTTCAAGGAGTCAAACTGACTGTTGCGCATTGTGATGGGTCATCCTCCTCTAACATCACCTTTCTTTAATTGAAATAGCCGATCTAGCGGTTCTGGCGTTGCCGTCCGGAACCGCGGGACTGCTACGGTCGCAGGTTCGAATCCTGCATCGGGCATGGGTATGTGTGATGTCCTTAGGTTAGTTAGGTTTAAGTAGTTCTAAGTTCTAGGGGACTTATGACCTAAGATGTTGAGTCCCATAGTGCTCAGAGCCATTTTGAAATAGCCGATACCAGGAATATTTTCGAATCTTGCATAGATGAACATTATCTCAGCTGTTTAACTAAATGAATTTCATTTGATTTTGTATAGTATGTGTTATATTTCGGCTAAAATGTATAAAAATAAATTAATTTTTTTATATCGATATGTATTAACTTTGTATGTAGACTTAAAGCTACTCTTCCATTAGAAATATTTGAAATTACGAAATATCTGGCATACTTAAAATACCTATTATTAATTACGCAATGTGACTCAAACTATTAAATTTATTTCTGGATTCATTTATAAAATAGGAATGTAACTTAGTGAAGATTCTTATTTTGTCAAGGATGCTTTTAAACTCTTTTTTTGTAAACTCTTTGGAATATGGTTAGTACTGCAGAATATGGTAGTATTGGGCATGGCTCTGATGGAATCGGATGTGTTTTTGTGTTTGGCAATAACAATGTAAATTTTTGACATCTTGGTTTGTCGGGTGTTCTGCCGGATATCAGCGTCTCAGGTCGCACCTGATGAAGATCACGAGCTATGTGACCGAAATATCGTGCAAGTACGACGCTGATATCCGGCAGAACACCCGACAACCCAAGATGTCATCAGATCGCCGGGAAAGCCTGAAGAGTTACATGTAAATTTTTGTTTTGTGGAAGTGGAGATTGTAAAGACAGTGTGACACAAAAGAATGGGATAAAATAAAAAAGATCATAGAAACAGAAATAACGCAGCAACATTACTTAATATTTATCGTATCATCTGGAACCCACAAAGTAAAAAAAAAAAAAAAAAATTAGCCTCAAGGATCTACGCCTTAACGTGACGAGCTACATGCAACAACGAGAAAAGGAAGGTAAGTAAAAAAGTTATATGTACATCTTACGCCTCTGGAATCTTTTGCAAAGAATTAATCTTTATGAAGAGAATGAAACACTATTGATGATGTGTGGGATGGTAAAATTACAGCATGAAAAGTGCGCATGCATGCTGTTAAAAGAGGATCATCTAAGAGACACGAACATGAAATTAAGCGACAGATCCATAAAGAGGAAGTCCGACCCAGATACTTGGGAGTCTTCTTGGACGATTAACAAAGTTATGGTGAACGTATTGAAGAAAAGCGCGAGGGATCCAGAAACACGATGAACGAAATCATTAGTCTCTCCAGTTACAATTAAAAGCTGCCAACTCAAACAATAAAACGTATCATTATGCAGTCATATGATACTGCACGAGTGAATGGGTCCGTAGACTTGTATTAGTAGCACGAGAACGGACAGTTTACATGGTGTAATGTGGAATGCCTCTTTGGCTAACAGGAGCGTTTGGCCCTGTGTCAGGTGCGGCGTTGCGGGTAATAGTTGGAATGTGTCCACCCGATCTCCAGATACGGAAAATGTGGCAAAGTAGTGTCTGAGAAAAAGAAGAATATCATAAAGCGCTGAAAGTTATAGGAATACTAGCCACAAGCAAGCATCAAATTCAAAATAACATCTTCCACCTATGTCAGGAACGATGGGATTACGCCAAATCAGCTAAGTGCACCAATGATTTTTTTCAAAAATGGAAGAGAGACTGGGACTGAAGCATCTGAATTCGTCAAAAGGCCGGAAGCACCTTTTGACTGGTCGTGGATCAGGCCGCCTGCAGACATCGGAAATGGTAGGAAACATACCTCCGAGTGTCTCTGTGGTGAAGAAAGGTGCACCAGAATATACTATGTGGGGGTGAAGACACAGAGGAATTACAGACGACATTGGTTGTGAGCGCTCATTGATTTAAATCAACGGGGAAAGCTGAAAATTTCTACCGGATTCGAATCCGCGCCTCTTACTTACGGGGAATACGCTCTGACCACTTTTTTCTATTTTTCTTTTTTCTTTTTCTTTTTTTTTCAAATTTCGCGGACAAGTGATATACCGACCTCTCCCCCCCCCCCCTCTCTCTCTCTCTCTCTCTCCCTGTGTATGTGTGTGTTTATGTGCGTGTGCAGCGGATCCCACTACCACCATCAGAAGCTTCCAAGTCGTCTTCGCGCAAATTAATGTAGAGGGCACTCCCTCTAAATCGTTTTCTCAGTTGGTCAATTGTATGTCATCAGTCATCTTCAAGTGTGGCTTCTAGTATTCGTCACCCGCCAATGGGCAGCAGGATCGTCGAATAATGCGCCTAGATAATTCGCTAGTCGTGCCCGGTACAATGCATGGTTCCAGAATGCCTCGTGAGTGGTCGTGAGATGAAACCACAAGTCGAAAGCGCTTTCGGGGGGTACTTGTAAAACGTAACACAGCACCGTGCCCTTCAGCCAGTTGATGGCGTTCGTTCTTGCGGTGGGAAAGTAAACAGTATCTGGGCGTAGGAACTAGTTCGGTATGATAAGTCTCCGGCTGGTGCCGCAACAGGAGCGCCATCATACGTTGTCTAAGGTCCCAGCAGTTTTCCGTCGCAACACTCGTCAAGTGGTGCGCGTCGGAATCGGCGACTCTGCAGTCCAGAGGCAAAGGATCGTCCGTAAGATGGATGGAAAGGCGGCGCTGGGGTGCTGCTAGTTTGCTGTTCACCACAACGTACAAAAAGGAACGAGCGTAAGTGGGTAGGTATGGGATATGGCTGATCCTTCAGATAGTCAGATACTCCTGTTCGACTTTGTTGCGGGGTTCTCGTGTTTGATTAAGGCAGTAATGGTTTCTCGTGCTCGGCGCTCTCGTCGCCGGCAGATGCTGCGTCATGCCTCTCAGTTCGACCAGAAAATGTTGGATGTGGGTAAAGACGGTGCTACGTGGTCCACAGCGACCGGTCGTCGCATATCTGGGAGCGCAACGACCTGAAGCAGCATCCCCGTCAAGCTGGTGCTGCCCCGGTCCGTGCGAGCCGCATCGTCCATAGGTATTAGCTCCCGCGTGCGATTGTGAACATCAGTCAACTCCAGACCTCTCGCTAAAGTGATGTAGCGGACCTTGAATATTTGACCTGCACTCACAAAATGTCCGTGCGCCACCTGGAAACTACAGACCATGGTGTCTGTTAAGGTAAGAGTGTGTGTAAAATAATTAAGTTTTGAAGCTAGGTAAATGTTGACGTAGCGCGTCCGGGGAATCACAACCATTTGGCGGAACATTGTGTCGTGGAAAAGGTCACGTGTCCGTTGTAATAGCTGGAGTAACGTAGCCGTCGCAGTTCGGCGATCTGTATTGGCGAACTGCACTCCAAATGCGTTCAGTGTCGTTGATGCATACTATAATAATAATAATAATAATAATAATGTGGAAACTATGGAGTGGACTGTGGAATGTAACTGACAAAAATTGAAGTTATCATAACAGTAGACATAGATTTGATAGTAGTTGTACTTTTTATCCATTGTAGAAATGGATCTTCTTTTTCTTCTTCTTCTTATTATTATTATTAATAGTAGAAATAGTTATGACAATGGGAGGTACTATTTTTTGGCATAAAATTAAGTATTAATGTATATTTCATAATTAAGATAGCGATTAATGTGGCCTGGGTTTAAATTATAAGTTACGGTACACAGCTGCATGGAATAAATAAATAAACAACTGTATAACTAAAGTAAATAAATGTTCAGCCGAAGCTGTTGTTTCAGTTTTCTACACATTATTTCGAAGAGCGAGTTTTGCTACAGAGCATGAACAGATAGTGAAATGCAAATTCCCTCAGGGTTTTCCAACTTTGAAGGGTGTGATGGTCAGCGAGATTTTAGTAAGTTGAGTGATCGATTCCCTAATTTTATTTAAGCTGAATCGTCCATTCCGGTGCATTACATTTTCAGACGTCTTTATTTATGTTCTCCCAAAACTGGGCACTTGCGCCACGATACCTGGCTCAGTGTATTTCATTTCACGACTATATTCGAGGCAGTGCTCGGCGACAGAAGGTCTGCGAGGTTGCTTTAGTAGGCTGTGCCGCTGATAGTCACTGAATCACAATCTGGTGTCACAGCCAGACTTAACGAATTTTTACCCCATGTCGTGACAAATAAATTCTAAATGACAGCGTCTAGTACGCTCAAGTCAAACGACAATATGTAACGCAACGATTCGTGAGCCTTGTAACTAGAGCGGAAATAAAAATTACCCAAAGATAAGTTGAATCAATGATTGTAAAAAGGAAGAAAGTCCATTTTTTTCGAAAATAAACTGAGATTTACATTTAATTTTGGAGCTGTCCACTCATCGATGAGTGGAAACGGCAAGAAAGAAACCAGTAATTACACGGAAAGTACAGCCGTTTAATGTTTGTAAGTAGTGGAATAGAGATGAAATGTCAAGACATTCTTCTGTTTTCCACTCACTTGTGTAAGCAGCATCACCAGATGTCAGGCAAAGAATTTTACAACAATGCTGCTAAATGTCACTTATTGTTTCAGTTTTACTGTCGCACATTATTGTCAGTATTTATATGTAAGTTGCTGTTTGTAGACTCGTAGCATAAAGAACTGAAAAAGTGCACGGGAGAAGAAAAGGTGTAAGAAATGTAGATGACTATGTCAAAGAAAGAAGCAAGAGAGCTAAATCACTAGGACAGATATACATAACCTCTATAGGATTAGATGTGCCAGCAAAACGGTCTCTTCCACCATGCATGTAAGTTTTATATAAATGTTTTCTTGTGATATTTGTCTTCATTTTACTGCTAAATATTTAAGTGAAGTATATTGCATCTTGCTCCAACATTCTGTTTTATTGCTGCTGCCGGCCGGTGTGGTCGGGCGGATCTAGGTGCTACAGTCTGGAACCGCGCGACCGCTACGGTCGCAGGTCCGAATCCTGCCTCGGTCATGGATGTGTGTGCTGTCCTTAGATTAGTTAGGTTTAAGTAGTTCTACGTTCTAGGGGACTGATGACCTCAGAAGTTCCATACTGCTCAGAGCCATTTGAACCATTTTTTGTTGCAGTTGATTCAAAATGTGTTTTGAGAATTTTAAAGATGAGACGGAAATGGAAGTAACTAGGAGATCGTACGATCGTAAAACTACGAGGGAGAAAGATATGTATTTAATGGGGCGGATAGAACATTCACCTGTACAAAAGAGAAGAAGCAGAAAAGAAAATTCTACATTTGTGAAGAAAGGTACATACAGATTCTTTGTTATGGAACAGACCGGAAGTATACTGGTATGTCGCAAAACATCTTGCAGTTTGCATGCTGTGAGTGATAAGGCTGTTATACGCCTAACATCGTTCCTTGTTAATGGCCACTCCCGAGATGACCGTAGAGGAAAGCATATTAACAGGGGAAATACAGTTGGATCTGATGTCATTGCTAAGATCGATGCTCATATTTGATCTTTCCCAACCCACCAGTCACACCACAGTAGCAAAAGTATTGTATATTTGGATTCCAACTTAAATGTAAAAAAGATGCACGACTTGTTTTGTGATAAAAATCCAGAATTGACAGTGAGTATTACCTCAAACACTTCAAAGAAAATTTTCATAATAGATTCGGTCACCCACAAGTAGATGTACGTTCTGCCTGTGAGTATCTTCTAGCCTAAATTAAATCTCCGTTCCCGAATGAAGTTGCAAAACCAGTGGCTGCCTCAGAATTGATGGTTCACAAGCGACGAACATCTAAGATTTATAAAAAAAACAACAAGAGGTGGTAAAATTGTGTGCTGAAAGAAGTGATGTAGTCGGCCAGGTGTTAGTTTATAAGCAAAATGTCCCCATTCCTAGTCTTCCCGAGCAGGAAATGTTCTACTTAAAAAAACAGTGACTTTTTGTATTTTGAATCCATAACCTGAAAGGCAATACAACACAGTTTTACTGCTACCATGAACGACAAGGCAGTCGAGGTCCAAATGAAGTGTGCACATTTCTCAGTGACTACATTAGTGGACTGCCTGATTCAATGTGTTCAGTGATTCTTGTGGCGGGCAAAATAAAAACGACACCGTAGTACAGTACCTGATGTATATCGCAATGACTGGGAAATTTCAAATAATTCAGCATTAGTTTCCTGTTCGAGGTCACTCCTTCCTCCCATGTGATAGGGATTTTGCCGTAGTGAAGAGAGTCAAACGACAACAAGATAGAATCTACTCCGCTAAACAGTACGTTGAAATGATAATTAATTCAAGAAAAACACTGAATTCGTTTCAGGTCAAGAGTACTGAACGTAAAGATATTATTGACTTTAAGGAATGCTGGCCATACCACTTTAAAAAATGTTCATTTGACATAAATTGTCAAGCAAAGGAAAGATTTTCGCGTGCTAAATTTCGTCATTTGACGTATAAGGATCAGCATCCAGGGTATGTCGTTTGTTCCGAATGAGTAGATGGACTGCTTTGCAATACATAACGCACAAGCTTTTTAAAGGAAAACAAATACCTGATTATTCCAGAAACATGGCATACAACAATAAGATTCTTATTAAAATAATATAGATTCCAATAGAGTTCAAGAGTTTTTTAACAACATTCTTCAGTGGCCCACAGGAAATAATGATTTCCAGTCTGATGGAGAAGATTAGGACTTCTAAAAAGACAACGTAGCACAATCTGATGAAGAACATTTAAAAGTGTTAAGGGAAATTCTTAATTAAAATTTTTTATATTGTGTTACAGTACACTGTTGTTCTTAAGAGTTTTACTAAATAATGTTTTCAAACGGTTGGTAAAGCACTCCGTCTTCAGGCCACAAGTGGCCCATCGGGACCATCCGACCACCGTGTCATCCTCATTGAGGATCGGATTGGAGGGGCGTGTGGTCAGCACACCGCTCTCCCGGTCATTATGATGGTTTTCTTCGACTGGAGCCGCTACTATTCGGTCGAGTAGCTCCTCAATTGGCATCACGTGGCTGTGTGCACCCCGAAAGATAGCAACAGGGCGGCCTGGATGGTCACCCATCCAAATAAAAATAAATAGCTGTGTAAACATATGTTACTGTGACATTCTTTGCAAAATCCCGACGAGATGATCATTTATTGGAAAACGGACGAATGTCCACCAACTTCCAAAGAGGATAGCTTCAAAAATATTTATCAAATGTGCTGGAACGAGTTATCACTGTGTACAGATAACCTAGTTCTACGTTCGTAATGGATCACAAAACTGTAGGAACAATATTATGAGTGTTAAGAACATTTTTAGATTTCTCTAAACAGAGGTGATTGGACTTTCTTCCTTTTCCCAATCAGTGATTCAGTCACACAAAGAAAACATGTTAGCATATTATAAAAGGACGTGTACGAGTGTGGAATGCTCCCTTGTTTTTTAGCCCTCCTTTGCGCTTTTGTTCTCATATGATTCGGTCATCTTGGTAATTAGATCTTTCTTAATCGCTGTCACTGAGCTGTATTTCTAAACGCGACTTGTATTTAAGTGTATGGCCTGACTGTTCATTACAGCACAAAAAATAAACTGCATTTTAGGACCATATTATCTGAAGATCCTCTTTCATTTCGGATAATAAGAAAAATTGGATTTCATTCATAAAAATGAGGAAATTCAATAAGAAAACTTTTCGTTTGGTTCGCGATTATTTTAGAAGGCATTTTGTAAAATTTGTAAATTTGTGGTAAGATCTTATGGGACCAAACTGCTTAGATCATCGGTCCCTAAGCATTACTTAAACTAACTTATGCTAAGGACTACACACACACCTATGACCGAGGGAGGACTCGAACCTCCGACGGGGGGAGCCGCGCGGACTATGACAAGACGCCTCAACCGCGCGACTACCCCACGCGGCAGCCATTTTGTGTTTAGTTATTATTTGTGTAGTAAGTTCATTAGTTCCTACAGTCGTTTATTTTACTCGAAGTCATATAATTTTTCTGAGTACAATTGTTACGAAAGTAAACTTCATTTCTTTTCACAGGGTAGTATAATTATACTACAAATAAAATCGTCAGGAATTAAATTGTGCCACGTGAAAGCCTGGTTATCGTACTAGAGAAAATTCTCGACACTCGACGGTTGCTAGATATCACTTCAAAAGAGCTCCTTCATATCCATATTTACATGTCGGCTACACTCTCTGCAACTGCTTGGGAATGGGCTAACAATAGAATATGCCCGCAAGCAGAATATATGCAGCTGAAAACGTCTTCAAGCCATGAAGCAAAGGCCGACCGCTTTCCCATTAAGCCCAACAAGACACACGGAGCCATACAATAATTAATCTCGCTGAGAAAACATTGGATCAGTATACAGTGAAGATAGTTGCTAAAGGACTAAATTTCGCGGACACTCCGAAACTGCTATCAACAGCTGGAGGAGAAGGTGATTTTTTTTAACGTACCTTCTAAAGGGGAGTCATTAGAGATGGAGCAAAAATTTAGACTAGGGAGAGAGTGGCGAAGGAAACCGGCTGTGCCGTTTCTCAAGGGAAGCGATTTAGGGAAATCACGGAAAACGTACCAGGATGGCAGGGCGCAGGTTTGAACCGTCATCCTCCCGAACGCGAGTCCAGTATGCTAACCACTACTCCACCTCGCTCGGTCTACCAACAGGAGACTACAACAAATCAGCGGAGCCTGTTGTAACTTCTCTCACACCGGATGCAGGAGAAGGGGTTCCCTGCGAAATTTGTGGAGCACGTACGAAGGCTAAGATACAACATCTCCAAGGCATTGAAAAATCTGCGGGAGGACAATGAAACGGCCGAAAAAACCTGCGAGATCAAATCCTTCGAAGTACTGTCACTGGTTTAGCGTCGTAATGCCAGTAGTCTCATAACAAATAGATGACGAATATCTATAAAGCCGGCCGCTATGGCCGAGGGGTTCTAGGCTCTTCAGTCTGGAAACGCGCGACCGCTGCGGTCGCAGGTACGAATCCTGCCTCGGGCGTGGATGTGTGTGATGTCCTTAGGTTAGTTAGGGTTAAGTAGTTTTATGGGACTGATGACCTGATGTGTTAAACTCCATAGTACTCAGAGCCATCTGAACCATTTTTTTTTAATATCTGTAGCGAGGGCATTCATACGCGTGGATCACATTTATTGACGCCAGTACAGTTCTTCTAAACGGCCAGCGACTATGGTTATGGTAAACGTTTGCCCATAAGCACTCTGCGAATTTTCATTGGCAATAAATCGTCAGTACAGACAAATATTGTTCGAAAGTACGGAGAACTTCGTATTCACGTCTCATAGACATATTAACTGTTGCCAGTTGATATCTCGAATGAATTTGACATAAAACTTTTAAAAGGTAGATACAAGGACATTTCGCTTCTTGGCGACATGTGTAACGGTTCAGATGTTACTTTTTCCTGTTATTGGTAAAGAAACAATAGCCACAGCTATTTATAAGCTTTAGCATTTGATCATGCTTTCGAGTCTCTATTTTAGTTAACTATACTGCCCTGTTATTACGAAATTTCTTCTTGGTACATCAAATTGAAACTGCCCACAATAAATAAATAAATATCGAATGTGGAACTATTGCAATATAAGTTCCAAACATTCGATCAATAGTCAGGAATGTGCCGCACTATCGTTCTATACACCGTCTCCTTTATAAACGAGCCATACTCTTTTAAAAATTCTCCCAATAAACCGAAGTCGAGCGTTCGCATTCCTTACTACCGTCCTCATGTGCTTCTCCATTTCTTGTTGCTTAGCAGCGCTATGACTATCTACACTCCTGGAAATGGAAAAAAGAACACATTGACACCGGTGTGTCAGACCCACCATACTTGCTCCGGACACTGCGAGAGGGCTGTACAAGCAATGATCACACGTACGGCACAGCGGACACACCAGGAACCGCGGTGTTGGCCGTCGAATGGCGCTAGCTGCGCAGCATTTGTGCACCGCCGCCGTCAGTGTCAGCCAGTTTGCCGTGGCATACGGAGCTCCATCGCAGTCTTTAACACTGGCAGCATGCCGCGACAGCGTGGACGTGAACCGTATGTGCAGTTGACGGACTTTGAGCGAGGGCATATAGTGGGCATGCGGGAGGCCGGGTGGACGTACCGCCGAATTGCTCAACACGTGGGGCGTGAGGTCTCCACAGTACATCGATGTTGTCGCCAGTGGTTGGCGGAAGGTGCACGTGCCCGTCGACCTGGGACCGGACCGCAGCGACGCACGGATGCACGCCAAGACCGTAGGATCCTACGCAGTGCCGTAGGGGACCGCACCGCCACTTCCCAGCAAATTAAGGACACTGTTGCTCCTGGGGTATCGGCGAGGACCATTCGCAACCGTCTCCATGAAGCTGGGCTACGGTCCCGCACACCGTTAGGCCGTCTTCCGCTCACGCCCCAACATCGTGCAGCCCGCCTCCAGTGGTGTCGCGACAGGCGTGAATGGAGGGACGAATGGAGACGTGTCGTCTTCAGCGATGAGAGTCGCTTCTGCCTTGGTGCCAATGATGGTCGTATGCGTGTTTGGCGCCGTGCAGGTGAGCGCCACAATCAGGACTGCATACGACCGAGGCACACAGGGCCAACACCCGGCATCATGGTGTGGGGAGCGATCTCCTACACTGGCCGTACACCACTGGTGATCGTCGAGGGGACACTGAATAGTGCACGGTACATCCAAACCGTCATCGAACCCATCGTTCTACCATTCCTAGACCGGCAAGGGAACTTGCTGTTCCAACAGGACAATGCACGTCCGCATGTATCCCGTGCCACCCAACGTGCTCTAGAAGGTGTAAGTCAACTACCCTGGCCAGCAAGATCTCCGGATCTGTCCCCCATTGAGCATGTTTGGGACTGGATGAAGCGTCGTCTCACGCGGTCTGCACGTCCAGCACGAACGCTGGTCCAACTGAGGCGCCAGGTGGAAATGGCATGGCAAGCCGTTCCACAGGACTACATCCAGCATCTCTACGATCGTCTCCATGGGAGAATAGCAGCCTGCATTGCTGCGAAAGGTGGATATACACTGTACTAGTGCCGACATTGTGCATGCTCTGTTGCCTGTGTCTATGTGCCTGTGGTTCTGTCAGTGTGATCATGTGATGTATCTGACCCCAGGAATGTGTCAATAAAGTTTCCCCTTCCTGGGACAATGAATTCACGGTGTTCTTATTTCAATTTCCAGGAGTGTATTTAATCTACGTGACTGTGTCAAGCAACACCCTTCTAATGTAGTATTCAAACTTACGGGATTGTTTACCCTACTGATCCGAATCATATTTTTCTAAGTCTGAACAAGCTTCGATTTATAATACCAGCTTCACATTTCGTCTACCTTTCTACAGTAACTCAATGACGACACCATCCTGTACACCACAGCGTCATCAGGAGACAGGCGCAGATTTCTGATCACTCTGTTCGTTACATTATTGATGTATATAAACAATAATGATGGCTCTATCACACATTACTGGGGCATCCTTGACTATACCTTTGTCTCTGATGAACACTCGCCATAAAGGCCAGCGTACTGTGTTCCGTTACTTAAGAAGTCTTCGAGACACTCACATATTTTGGAACCCAATCGGTATGCTTGGACCTTCGTTAAAATTCTGAAGTGGAACACCTTGTCAAACGCTTTACGGATATCTAGGAATGTAGAAGCGGTCTGTTGTCCTTCATCCACGGCTCGCAACACGTGTGAGAAAAGGGCAAGCACGATTGATGCTTTATAAATCCGTGGACAGAAGCTTTTCCGTCTCATATTCAGCATATACTTCAAGATTCTGCAGGAAGCCAAAGTACAGGATTTTCGCTGATCTGTTCTAGTACCCTTCACACACACGAGTCACCTGCGTTTTTTCCAGTCACTAGGGACTTATCCCTATACGAGAGATCCCCGATAAATGCTAAGTAAGGGGCGAATATCCTAGAGCACTCTCTGTGAAACTAAAAGCTATAATACTCCGAGATCATACTGTCACTGATAAGTAAGTACGATTCCACTGATTTATTAGTAGCCATTTCCTTTTAACAAATTGAAATATCGAAAACCAATTAATTATCCGGCAAGACTGGACGTAGTGTACTTTTATAATGAACGACATATTATTATTTCTTAAAATTATTCGTTATGGTCTATTACTCATTAAACGTTGGTCAGCGTACTGTAATATCTCAACCAATGTCTCTGTGTATGATAAAAAAGTTCAAATTACTAGAAATCTGTATTTTAAAAACTAATACGCTTCCTTTTTTATACACAGGGCGGAGCAAATAGAAGTCGCCCAGCCGAGTGTATACGTTTGGAAGTGAATTTATGAACATAGCCACACCTCGTGACATAGAAGCCACGTATAGGACGATGAATAGCTCGGCATGTATATGTTCTTCATGTCTGATGAAACCTGGTTTCACCTGAGTGATTACATCAACTCACAGAACCACAAATTCTGGGCAGCGAAGAATCCGCATAACTTACGCAAAACACCACTGTATGAGCGGAAGTTTGGGGTTTGGTGCGCAGTCTCAGCAGTGTTGCATTATTGGTTCAATCTTCTTTCATCAGTCGCTGACTTCAGCGATTAGATTGCCAACATTTTGAAATCATTTGTGCCAGCATTAACGAAGCAGGGAAAGACCTACTGTTACTTACAACAGTATAAAGCAACTCCCAGTACAGTCGGCCGAGTCTTGGAGCTTATTTACATAATCTTCACGCCTGACAAACTTTTAGCAGAGGTCATTATGGTTGCGGCCCTAGCTGGCCATCCAGGCCACCAGGTCTCTCAGTGTGCGATTACGTTGTGAGGGGAGCCCTCAAGTCTAAAGTTCATCGCAACAACCCTCATAACATTTCATAGCTGCAGTAGAACATTTCGGATGAGACTGTAGTAATTCCACCAGTCCAGTTTCGATCCGCCTTCGACAACTTGTTGACCAGGGCCCAAAACTGCCAATGGTGGTCACTTTAAACGTCAGACATTGTTTTTTAAAGGAACAACGCCTACTGAGATTAACAAGCTGTATGTTTGGTAAATTAGAATGTCAGTGGTGTTTGTTGCAGGATTCTAGTGCGATTACTTTACAGGGTATTGTATTTTGGCAAAAGTTCCCACACTGACACTTGTACAATATCTTTGGTAGCACGCACTAAAGAACAACACAAGTACATACACTAGTTACTTATATTCTACTCGTATCCAGTAACGAGATCACTGGCAGTGGCGATACATGCTTCCAGTCTGGTACGAAACGAAGTGCTAGAATTTCGGGTAGCCAAGAAGGTTGTAGTTGCATATCACTAGGTGTAGTTGGTATGTCCTACCAGACAGCGTCTTCCTGCTTTCCTCACAGAAAATAATCTCTACAGACGTTAAATCTGTGGAATGTGCCGACAAAGAACAGGTCTTCTGTCTCTAATCCAACACTATGGAAACAATTCGTGAAGACATGCTGTAGTATTGCGCGCACTTTGGGCTGTGTAGCCATCTGTTGGTACCACAGGTTACTCCTAGTCTGCAAAGGGACGTTTTGTAGCATCCGTGGAAGACGGTTTGTTAGGAGGCTGTGATACTTATGCACGTTCAGCGATCCGTCAAGAAAGACGGGCCTCCGAGCTGATGGTCACAATCCCAACCGACACACTTACACCCTAATGGTTGCTAAAGTTCCACTTGACGAAGCCAACGGGAAATGTCAACAGACAAAAAGTGCATGTTTCATCGGTTTACGTGACCTTCATTGGTAAATGCGGTTTCATCACAGAACAAGATAGATGATACATATGGAGTACCCTGTCTTAATGTCCACTTACAGAAGTTAATACGATTCACATAATAGTTTTCACGCAGCTCTTTAGGGAGAGAGATGTGATACAAATGGAACCTGTGCCTATGGTGAATGCATAGAACACTTGCCTGACTCTTGTCACATCTTCGTTCAATGATGTGGGAGCTAACATGAGGATGAATTGCACCCTCCCTTCTATAGTCACTTGTTTCAATCTGTTATGTTGTCGAGGTGTTACACTTTCATATTCACGTAACTGGCTGCCGAGGTGGTTGACGTCTATTGGAATATCTTGCCATGTACACTAGTAGCATGGAGATGGGGGTAGTGGCACAATTTTGATATCAAATTGATATTAAACATGTGCAAATTAAGTAAATTGATCAATTGATTAAGTCCATACCCCTCAACCTGGATGACGATATGTGTTTTCCTCAGTTGGTATCTCCCTCCCCCACATAGCGTATTAGCAGGGATTTCGAATTTTGGCGGGAATTTCGAATTTGGCTGGGAATTTCTTTCTCCAAGGACTGCTGACTTCCCACGCAACCCTGTAATTGGAGAGATAATGAAAGTGACGGTGCCTCTTTCAGGCCTCGAAGCCCAGTCCTTCCGGATAGAAAGCCCAAATGCAGCCCCAAAACAAATATACTACCAGAGTCACTTAACATTGGCAGCAGCCAATAGGAACTCAGCGTCCCAGAACATCAGGGATATAAGGTGGGTCAAGAAGCTCTGCAGCCTCGGCTGCAGTCAGTCAGTCAGCATGAAGAGCCAAACGAGGTAATCCGGCAGCGCCCACCCACACCTGCAACGGAATAGGAAGAGGCCACGAAAGAGGGGGTACCCCTTGCTTGTTTACTGGCATAAATGAAGTCATGTGCTGCTATTATAGCTTGTAATCATTTTTATTCTTTTCTCATAAGGGGATCCGACATCCTGCAGCCTGTTGGGGCCTGCTTGTCTGCGTGTCCCAGCCAGTCAGGCCTCACATGTTGGTATAGAGGCAACCGCAGACAAAGACTGGCGTATTGTGATAGAGATTGAGAATGCAGCTAAAGATGTTTTAGTACGATTTACGGAGGTGGGATGGGATGAACTATGTCGTACGAAAGCCTACATCAAGCAGCAGTTGACCGCCGAGTATCAACCGAGCCGTCATCCTCTGAACATTTACTGGGCTGCTGTAGCTCTGTCCATTGCGTCTGTGTACAATGACTCTGCACTCCGTGTGAAATTGGGTGACATATCCATTTATCTACAGCACTCCACCGTTACAAACTTATTCTGTCTACAGACGGTGCTATCCATTTTGTTTGGAAAGTGAAAAAGACGGCTGCCTTGTATAAAGCTGTGTAAAGAGACATTGTGAGTACGTAAGTACGAACAGTGTACATGTAGACGATCTCGAAGAGTGGGTCAATATGGTGCCAACAAAAACTAGTGTGCTGCCAATATGTTTGAGAGAAGTGCATGCTAAATTCTTACAAGAAGCCTTTATTTTCTGTACTCTGTACTGATGTTAATATGAAGAAAGAACCTGTTGATGTAGTGCATCCTGTGTATGGTTACTCAGCAAAAATATACAACCACTATATGGTTTTATTTCCTACTTCTAATTATATTGCAAGCTAATGCCACAAACATTTTCACTGCAAATATTCAACAACAGAAAATTATGTAATTATACTAAATTAACTGTAACATTCCATTGTGCGCTAGTACCTGACATAGTCGGTATCGTGGCAGAGCATATTGTTCATCATTTCCTATAAACACTCACTGCACGCCAGTGCCTGACATAGTCGGTACCATAGCAGGGGATGGTGTTCATCATATCTGATGTAGTAGATATCATGGCAGAGTGGATGAAGTGTCAAGACTTTGTAAGACTTTGCTGTAAGCGACTGGAACAGTGACGGTGTCCAAGAAGCCTGGAAGAAGAAGGGAGTACCACTTCCTGACAAAACCGCAATAATTGTATGTGCATCTCATTGCGGCAAGACAAAATTTCTCATGTTGCTGCTATCACATCCGGATGGAGTCCACTTTGAGCATATATGTGTATATTCAAAAACATTGTTTCAACCAAATACCAACTGTTATAGGAGATATTGTAGGGCGTGGATGGTGTGACACACAAGACATTCAGTGAGAGCAGTGATATAACTCCACCAGAAAAAGTAAAGCCAAATATGATGTTCATGCAACTGAAAAGAAAGTAGTAGACTTAACTGAAGGGAAATAGCTGGTACCGAGAAGGGGAGGCAGCAAAGAAGAAGAGCGGATACCTAAAGCTTCACGCTGCACAGATGTCCGATTAGTATGCTGTGGTGTCGACAAAGCACAAAGTCATAGAGTAATGGAAGCTCGTTCGAGAGACGTTACAGTTGCTGAGGTTAGGGCATTCGAAGCGGGAGCAGGTTCTGTGAGAAACCTTCAAACCAGTTACTGAATATTTCGATGAACTCTCATCGAATTGCCACAGTGACCACGATGACGCTATTGCCGACTTCGTCAAGCGTCACAGAGATGCCAGGATAGACAAAACATTCGCTGTCAGTGGTGAAAAACCATACATGTTTGTCATGAAGCCTATAACTTTAAATAGAAAAACAATACAGATCGACGACAGACAGCTTCAAAGAACACCCGGTCTATTGAACCTTATTTTCCTAAGACTCACAAAAAGAGTAACTCATCCACCTAAGGATCTGAAAATATATTGTGAAATATTGTTTTTGACTGATCTGCATAAGAATGCAAAAAGTCGAAGCAATGTGAAATACAAATCCGTTATAAAACCTATATTGGGTGGCGAAAAAAATAGCAGTAGTGATGGTATTGACATTCAGCATAAAAGAGAGAGCAATTGACTACCGCGGTACCTATGAAACGACGACCCCAGTGAGCTAATAGATCGGCTATGACTCCTCATGGCATCAGCTGCCGCTGGTAATACAGCTCATTCGAGTGAAACTGTTTCAATAATTTCTGAGTTTAGAGAGGGGCGTATCATCGAATAAGTATAGAGACTTTATTTTGAGAACTGTAAAAACCAGTATGCAAAACATACCCTCGAAGATATGTTATAATTAAAGGTTTGGACGACCGTCGATATGAGGGAATATTCACGTGTGAATAACTGATTCAATTATATTTTAATGGTCAGTGATACTTATTCTAAATTTACCTGGACATTCATTACTCATCAAAGCTAAAACAAGGAAGGATGTTGTGCATGTGTTTGAGCGATTGTTGCAGACGGGGACGAATCGAAGCCCAGACAGCCTTCAAATGGATCGCTTTGGCGAGTCTTACAATAGATATTTCAAGACTGTGATAGAGTAGTATAGAGTATATCACTAGTCGACATTCACCCACCTGAAGGCGAGTATCGTGGAACGCCTGAACAGTGAAAGCCCGAAGGTGGACGCGATTCAATCTTCATGGCTCACACAAATGGACCAATAGCCTCCCGCAATGAACAGCAAAGTATAATCGAACCAAACATCACACAATACAAATGAGACCAATCGATGTTCTAATTACAGTATACAATCGTATTAAAATGTTAGATCCACGCAAACAGCAAATTTAATGTGGCTGACGTAGTACGTACTTCAAAACACAAGACATCAATCGAGAAGTCATACATGCCAACTGATCAACCGATTTACACTACTGGCCATTAAAATTGCTACACCACGAAGACGACGTGCTACAGACGCGAAATTTAACCGACAGGAAGAAGATGCTGTGATATGCAAATGATTAGCTTATCAGAGCATTCACGCAAGGTTGGCGCCTACAACGTGCTGACATGAGGAAAGTTTCCAACCGATTTCTCATACACAAACAGCAGTTGACCTGCGTTGCCTGGTGAAACGTTGTTGTGTTACAATCACGTTTCCGACTTTGATACAGGTCGGATTGTAGCCTATCGCGATTGCGGTTTATCGTATCGCGACACTGCTGCTGGCGTGGTCAAGATCCAATGACTGTTAGCAGAATATGGAATCCGTGGGTTCAGGAGGGTAACGCCGTGCTGGATCCCAACGGTCTCGTATCACTAGCAGTCGACAGGCATCTTATCCGCATGGCTGTAACGGATCGTGCAGCCACGTCTTGATCTCTGAGTCAACAGATGGGGACGTTTTCAAGACAACAACCATCTGCACGAATAGTTAGACGACGTTTGCAGCAGCATGGACTATTATCTTGGAGACCATGGTTGCGGTTACCCTTGACGCTGCATCACAGGCAGGAGCGCCTGCGATGTTGTACTCAACGAGGAACCTGGGTGCACGAATGGCATAACGTCATATTTTCGGATGAATCCGTGTTCTGTTTACAGCATCATGATGGTCGCATCCGTGTTTGGCGACATCGCGGTGAAAGTACATTGGAAGCGTGTATTCGTCATCACCCGGCATGATGGTATGGGGTGCCGTTGGTTACACGTCTCGGTTACCTCTTGTTCGCATTGATGGCACTTTTAACAGTGTACGTTACATTTCAGATGTGTTACGACTCATGGCTCTATCCTTAATTCGATCACTTCGAAACCCTACATTTCAGCAGGATAATGCACGACCGCATGTTGAATGTCCTGTTCGGGCCTTCCGGTATACAGAAAATGTCCGACTGCTGCCCTGGCCAGCACATCCTCCAGATCTCTAACCAACTGAAAACGTCTGGTCAATGGTGGCCGAGCAACTGACTCGTCACAGTATACCAGTCACTAGTCTTGATGAAGTGTTGTATCGTGTTGAGGCTGCATGGGCAGCTGTACCTGTACACGCCATCCAAGCTCAGTTTGACTCAATACCCAGGCATATCAAGGCCGTTACTATGGCCAGAGGTGGTTGTTCTGGGTACTGATTTCTCAGGATCTATGCACCCAAATTGCGTGAAAATGTAATCACATGTTAGTTCTAGTATAATATATTTGTCCAATGAATACCCGTTTATCATGTGCTTTTCTTCTTGGTGTAGCAATTGTAATGCCCAGTAATGTATTTTCATCTTCCAAAGTGCAGAAAACAAATCCTAGAGTCTACCTCTTAAAGGAAAGCAGCGGTATTGAAATTGCAGAATGCCTTTACACAGAAGAACTCGGAGCCAGATGTGTGTATTGTGTAGAGGGTCATACGGCGTCAAGGACGCAGAGCGCTAGTTAAATGGCTTGGCTTTCCTGCATCAGAAAACAGCTGGATCGATGCTGACGATTTTCTGTATAAAAGGGTTCGCAGACCACAATCACCTCAGTAGCATAACATGCGTAATGGGAGACGCTTTAGAGGAATAGGCGGTATTCTCGACAAACTACCTATCGAATTAAACATTCGTGATATATCCGTGGACATGGAACAAAACTTCAAAAATGATTGCCACGCAGTGATCTGGGTATAAATCTGCTCAATGAAGCGCGTATGGAAGACGACATTGCGTACGAAGGAAATAAATATCGTCAAACCTCCAATTGAATTTTAGCTAATAAAGCTAAGGAAATATATGCGAGAAGGAATACTGAGATATGTCAACGCATTGCAGCATTTATAGTTGAAAAAACTACGCGTGGTACAGCTAAGTTGGGCTTGGATGTGAAGCAGTTCAGCCCAGTTATGAGTGACTCACGTAGGGCGCTAAGGAAGAAGATGAAAACTAAAGCGTACGTGGGAAACTATATCCCAACAGCGTTGTATGCAGCTAAAAGCACCCTGAAGCAGAAGGGAGTAAGGAGAAAAAAGATCAATTTAACTACCCAAGGTTCTACCAATGCCCAAGAAGTCGGATCAGCAGCCATCAGTAAGGGCTATACTCGATACCATACGAGAAAGGACCAGGTCTCTCTCTCTCTCTCAGGACCTGGAATTCACTGAGTAGCATAGGTCAAAAGAAGAAATTAAAATAACGTCTACTACTTCAACTCATTCGGCGACCTGATTTTCGAAGCTACCAAGGCTTTAATACACTTCTGTTTAGTCATCTATGCATCATGTTCCTCTTTACTTTTACGAATGATATATAAGTACGGGTATTAAGCGGGTTGATCGGTTGATGTTTAGACGCAATGTCGTACATTCTGACTTTAAAAGATCGTGCGAATTACACCCCGCCAGTTGATTTAAGCGTTGGATATTGGAGTACCGCGCTGAATGGACTGGAGACATAGAACACCAGCCCAAATATCACAGAGGCTAACGATGAATTGTATCTGAAAATGGTAGAAACGAAATTGTGGAAATTGAATCTCGCGCACACGTTATTGACGATTGAAACGAAGTTTCAGAACAGTCTGGAAAAGGAACTGAACTCCAGGTAAACTTCGGTACACATAAATATAAAATTAGGGCGCTGAATGCATCGACTGACTTTAAGCATAAAGGTTGAATAGTATTACTACCGGGTTTCCCAAAGGGACATGTTTTAAAGACGGATATCAGTAAGTTTACGACAGTGTCGTCGTAACTGCCGCCTGCTTCACGTCTGCTGTGCAGCGAGCTACCTTAATTTAAGTATTAACTGTATTTTCTTACTTGTCACTTTTTCTTCCGTGTGTATTTGCTTTTAGGAAGCTTTAATTTTCGAGTGCTCTTAATAGTGTTCCATAGATTTCGTGTTTGTTTTGAATACAGTAAGAGAGAGTCTCTGTAGTCAACCATAGTGCCAGTAGTGCTAGAGTTTGTTTTCAATACAGTCCAGAGACAGGTAGTGCTATTTTCATTGTTTTCTACAAGAAGTGGCTAGCAACCACAGTTTAGTGAATAAGCAGCCGCCTTTAGTGAATTAGCAGTCTAGTTAAAGGTTGATTAACTCCCTTCAGTAAATTGTTTCCTTAGGATGGATAGGATGTGTGACTGCTGTGTACGGACGCAGGAGGAGCTGGCCACTGTTCGCGAACAGCTGAGCGTGTTGATGGCCGCGGTCAGCCGTCTTCAGGCTGCTGCCTCGGAGTGTAGCGGCAGTGGGGAGTCTGGTGCGTCGCAAGGTACAACCCAGGTGTTACATGCTTCACCCACTGTCCCTGCTGTCGAGACATCTTCGCGGGTACCGGGCACGGTTGGGCCACCCTCTCCCCAAGGGGAGTGGCGGGTTCAGCGGCGTTCGCGGCGCACGAGGCGGAAGGTCAATGTGGAGGCTGGCCGTGTGGCATCGCCCGCTCTGCCTGTGAGGGGACATGTGGCTGCTCCTTCAGCAAGGTCCGAGCAGGCACATGGGGGGAGGGGTTTATTAGTTATTGGGAGCTCCAACGTTAGGCGGGTGATGGAGCCCCTTAGGGAAATAGCGAGAAGGTCGGGGAAGAAGGCCAGTGTTCACTCTGTCTGCTTGCCGGGGGGTCTCATCCGAGATGTGGAGGAGGCCCTACCGGCGGCGATAGAGAGCACTGGGTGCACCCGACTGCAAATTGTTGCTCATGTCGGCACCAATGACTCCAGCCGTCTGGGTTCAGAGGTCATCCTCAGTTCGTACAGGCGGTTGGCGGAATTGGTGAAGGCGGAAAGCCTCGCTCGCGGGGTGGAATCAGAGCTAACTATTTGTAGTATCGTTCCCAGAACCGATCGCGGTCCTCTGGTTTGGAGCCGAGTGGAAGGCTTAAACCAGAGGCTCAGACGATTCTGCGGAGATCTGGGGTGCAAATTTCTCGACCTCCGCTATCGGGTTGAGAAATGTAGGGTCCCCCTGAATAGGTCAGGCGTGCACTACACGCCGGAAGCGGCTACAAGGGTAGCGGAGTACGTGTGGAGTGCACATGGGGGTTTTTTAGGTTAGAGAATCCCCTCCCTAGGCCCGACAAGACGCCTCCTGAGACGCGGCAAGATAGGAGTAGGCAAAATGCAACAGGGAATAACAATATTAATGTGCTAATAGTAAACTGCAGGAGCGTCTATAGAAAGGTCCCAGAACTGCTCTCATTAATAAACGATCACAACGCCCATATAGTACTAGGGACAGAAAGTTGGCTGAAACCAGACGTAAACAGTAACGAAATCCTAAACTCAGATTGGAATGTATACCGCAGAGACAGGCTGAACAGTGAAGGGGGAGGCGTGTTTATAGCGATAAGAAGTGCAATAGTATCGAAGGAAATTGACGGAGATCCGAAATGTGAAATGATTTGGGTGAAGGTCGCGGTTAAAGCAGGCTCAGACATGGTAATTGGATGCCTCTATAGGCCCCCTGGCTCAGCAGCTGTTGTGGCTGAGCACCTGAAGGATAATTTGGAAAATATTTCGAGTAGATTTCCCCACCATGTTATAGTTCTGGGTGGAGATTTTAATTTGCCCGATATAGACTGGGAGACTCAGACGTTCATAACGGGTGGCAGGGACAAAGAATCCAGTGAAATTTTTTTAAGTGCTTTATCTGAAAACTACCTTGAGCAGTTAAACAGAGAACCGACTCGTGGCGATAACATATTAGACCTTCTGGTGACAAACAGACCCGAACTATTTGAAAAAGTTACCGCAGAACAGGGAATCAGTGATCATAAAGCGGTTACGGCATCGATGATTTCAGCCGTAAATAGGAATACTAAAAAGGGTAGGAAGATTTTTCTGTTTAGAAAAAGTGACAAAAAGCAGATTTCAGAGTACCTGTTGGCTCAACACAAAAGTTTTGTCTCAAGTACTGATAGTGTTGAGGATCAGTGGACAAAGTTCAAAACCATCGTACAATATGCGTTAGATGAGTATGTGCCAAGCAAGATCGTAAGAGATGGAAAAGAGCCACCGTGGTTCAACAACCGAGTTAGAAAACTGCTGCGGAAGCAAAGGGAACTTCACAGCAAACATAAACATAGCCAAAGCCTTGCAGACAAACAAAAATTACGCGATGCGAAATGTAGTGTGAAGAGAGCTATGCGAGAGGCGTTCAATGAATTCGAAAGTAAAATTCTCTGTACTGACTTGGCAGAAAATCCTAAGAAATTTTGGTCTTATGTCAAAGCGGTAGGTGGATCAAAACAAAATGTCCAGACACTCTGTGACCAAAATGGTACTGAAACAGAGGATGACAGACTAAAGGCCGAGATACTAAATGTCTTTTTCCAAAGTTGTTTCACAGAGGAAGATTGCACTGTAGTTCCTTCTCTAGATTGTCGCACAGATGACAAAATGGTAGATATCGAAATAGACGACAGAGGGATAGAGAAACAATTAAAATCGCTCAAAAGAGGAAAGGCCTCTGGACCTGATGGGATACCAGTTCAATTTTACACAGAGTACGCGAAGGAACTTGCCCCCCTTCTTGCAGCGGTGTACCGTAGGTCTCTAGAAGAGCGTAGCGTTCCAAAGGATTGGAAAAGGGCACAGGTCATCCCCGTTTTCAAGAAGGGACGTCGAACAGATGTGCAGAACTATAGACCTATATCTCTAACGTCGATCAGTTGTAGAATTTTGGAACACGTATTGTGTTCGAGTATAATGACTTTTCTGGAGACTAGAAATCTACTCTGTAGGAATCAGCATGGGTTTCGAAAAAGACGGTCATGTGAAACCCAGCTCGCGCTATTCGTCCACGAGACTCAGAGGGCCATAGACACGGGTTCACAGGTAGATGCCGTGTTTCTTGACTTCCGCAAGGCGTTCGATACAGTTCCACACAGTCGTTTATTGAACAAAGTAAGAGCATATGGACTATCAGACCAATTGTGTGATTGGATTGAGGAGTTCCTAGATAACAGGACGCAGCATGTTATTCTCAATGGAGAGAAGTCTTCCGAAGTAAGAGTAATTTCAGGTGTGCCGCAGGGGAGTCTCATAGGACCGTTGCTGTTCGCAATATACATAAATGACCTGGTGGATGACATCGGAGGTTCACTGAGGCTTTTTGCAGATGATGCTGTGGTGTATCGAGAGGTTGTATCAATGGAAAATTGTACTGAAATGCAGGAGGATCTGCAGCGAATTGACGCATGGTGCAGGGAATGGCAACTGAATCTCAATGTAGACAAGTGTAATGTGCTGCGAATACACAGAAAGATAGATCCTTTATCATTTAGCTACAAAATAGCAGGTCAGCAACTGGAAGCAGTTAATACCATAAATTATCTGGGAGTACGCATTAGGAGTGATTTAAAATGGAATGGTCATATAATGTTGATTGTCGGTAAAGCAGATGCCAGACTGAGATTCATTGGAAGAATCCTAAGGAAATGCAATCCGAAAACAAAGGAAGTAGGTTACAGTACGCTTGTTCGCCCACTGCTTGAATACTGCTCAGCAGTGTGGGATCCGTACCAGATAGGGTTGATACAAGACATAGAGAAGATCCAACGGAGAGCAGCGCGCTTCGTTACAGGATCATTTAGTAATCGCGAAAGCGTTACGGAGATGATAGATAAACTCCAGTGGAAGACTCTGCAGGAGAGACGCTCAGTAGCTCGGTACGGGCTTTTGTCAAAGTTTCGAGAACATACCTTCACCGAAGAGTCAAGCAGTATATTGCTCCCTCCTACGTATATCTCGCGAAGAGACCATGAGGATAAAATCAGAGAGATTAGAGCCCACACAGAGGCATACCGACAATCCTTCTTTCCACGAACAATACGAGACTGGAATAGAAGGGAGAACCGACAGAGGTACTGAAGGCACCCTCCGCCACACACCGTCAGGTGGCTTGCGGAGTATGGATGTAGATGTAGATGTAGATGTAGATGAAGTTTTACAAATCTGATCAGACAATGGATATTCTCCCTGTCAATATAATCCGTGTTAAGTGAAACATTGCAATGAACTCCAGCCAACAATAGGTTGGTTCATTCAGTTTACGGATTATTTCCATCAGTTGGAACAGTGTGTAAGATTGTTGAGATTCCTACCAACGCTATACACCTTCCTGTAACAGTTCAGACATTTGACTGTATGGAGCTGCGTATTGTAGACCAGAATAACTAACTCGTTGAGTTTCTTCGTGAGAATATCATTGTACAACTACACTCCTTTAAATTGAAATAAGAACACCGTGAATTCATTGTCCCAGGAAGGGGAAACTTTATTGACACATTCCTGGGGTCAGATACATCACATGATCACACTGACAGAACCACAGGCACACAGACACAGGCAACAGAGCATGCACAATGTCGGCACTAGTACAGTGTATGTCCACCTTTCGCAGCAATGCAGGCTGCTATTCTCCCATGGAGACGATCGTAGAGATGCTGGATGTAGTCCTGTGGAACGGCTTGCCATGTCATTTCCACCTGGCGCCTCAGTTGGACCAGCGTTCGTGCTGGACGTGCAGACCGCGTGAGACGACGCTTCATCCAGTCCCAAACATGCTCAATGGGGGACAGATCCGGAGATCTTGCTGGCCAGGGTAGTTGACTTACACCATCTAGAGCACGTTGGGTGGCACGGGATACATGCGGACGTGCATTGTCCTGTTGGAACAGCAAGTTCCCTTGCCGGTCTAGGAATGGTAGAACGATGGGTTCGATGACGGTTTGGATGTACCGTGCACTATTCAGTGTCCTCTCGGCGATCACCAGTGGTGTACGGCCAGTGTAGGAGATCGCTCCCCATACCATGATGCCGGGTGTTGGCCCTGTGTGCCTCGGTCGTATGCAGTCCTGATTGTGGCGCTCACCTGCACGGCGCCAAACACGCATACGACCATCATTGGCACCAAGGCAGAAGCGACTCTCATCGCTGAAGACGACACGTCTCCATTCGTCCCTCCATTCACGCCTGTCGCGACACCACTGGAGGCGGGCTGCACGATGTTGGGGCGTGAGCGGAAGACGGCCTAACGGTGTGCGTGACCGTAGCCCAGCTTCATGGAGACGGTTGCGAATGGTCCTCGCCGATACCCCAGGAGCAACAGTGTCCCTAATTTGCTGGGAAGTGGCGGTGCGGTCCCCTACGGCACTGCGTAGGATCCTACGGTCTTGGCGTGCATCCGTGCGTCGCTGCGGTCCGGTCCCAGGTCGACGGGCACGTGCACCTTCCGCCGACCACTGGCGACAACATCGATGTACTGTGGAGACCTCACGCCCCACGTGTTGAGCAATTCGGCGGTACGTCCACCCGGCCTCCCGCATGCCCACTATACGCCCTCGCTCAAAGTCCATCAACTGCACATACGGTTCACGTCCACGCTGTCGCGGCATGCTACCAGTGTTAAAGACTGCGATGGAGCTCCGTATGCCACGGCAAACTGGCTGACACTGACGGCGGCGGTGCACAAATGCTGCGCAGCTAGCGCCATTCGACGGCCAACACCGCGGTTCCTGGTGTGTCCGCTGTGCCGTGCGTGTGATCATTGCTTGTACAGCCCTCTCGCAGTGTCCGGAGCAAGTATGGTGGGTCTGACACACCGGTGTCAATGTGTTCTTTTTTCCATTTCCAGGAGTGTACATATAAGACAGGATGGGCGTAAGTTATAAAGTCAGCGCACACAGCGCACATCACAGCACTTCGCAGCAGAACCGCAAGGCGATAACACGTGCAAACCACGTGTTTCCTAAATTAGTAGTCTTGAAGCCTCGCAATGACCTCGTCGATCAATAAATCTCACCCAGTGGAAAACGCTGAGCGGAAAATGCGCCAGGAATACTTCTCTTATAAAACTTATGCTTCAACGACATTTAACAAAAACGATGAAATTAGGATTGTTATCCAACATCATGACGCTTCAACTCTTCCATGCAAGAGTTTCATATATTCTACGTCTACATACATACACGGCAATCCACCATACGGCTCGTGGCGGAGGGTACCTCGTACCACAACTAGCATCTTCTCTCCCTGTTCCACTCCCAAACAGAAGGAGGGAAAAATGACTGCCTATATGTCTCTGTACGAGCCCTAATCTCTCTTATCTTTGTGGCCTTTCCGCGAAATGTAAGTTGGCGGCAGTAAAACTGTACTGCAGTCAGCCTCAAATGCTGGTTCCCTAAATTTCCTCAGTAGCGATTCACGAAAAGAACGCCTCCTTTCCTCTAGAGACTCCCACCCCGTAACACTCGCGTGATGATCAAACCTACCAGTGAGAAATCTAGCAGCCCGCCTCTGAATTGCTTCTATGTCCTCCCTCAATCTGACCCGATAGGGATCCCAAACGCTCGAGGAGTACTCAAGAATAGGTCGCACCAGCGTTCTATAAGCGGTCTCCTTTACAGATGAATCACATCTTCCCAAAATTCTACCAATGAACCGAAGACGGCGATCTGCCTTCCCTACAACTGCCATTATATGCTTCTCCCACTTCATATCGCTTTGCAATGTTACGCCCACATATTTCATCTACGTGACTGTGTCAAGCGCTACACTACTAATGGAGTATTCAATTATTACAGGATTCTTTTTCCTATTCACTTGCATTAATTTACATTTATCTATATTTAGAGTTAGCTGCTATTCTTTACGCCAATCACAAATCCTGTCTAACTCATTTTGTATCCTCCTACAGTCACTCAACGACGACACCTTCCCGCACACCACACCACAGCATCATCAGCAAACAGCCGCACATTGCTATCCACCCTATCCAAAGGATCATTTATGTAGATAGAAAACAGCGAACCTACCACGCTTCCCTGGGGCAATCCAGATGATACCCTCACCTCCGATGAACACTCACCATCGACGACAACGTACTGGGTTCTATTACTTAAGAAGTCTTCGAGCCACTCATATACTTGGGAACCAATCCCATATGCTCGTACCTTAGTTAGGAGTCTGCAGTGGGGCACCGAGTCAAACGCTTTCCGGAAGTCAAGGAATATGGCATCCGTCTGATACCCTTCATCCATGGTTCACAAGATATCATGTTAAAAAAGGGGAAGGTGCGTTTCGCAGGTGCGATGCTTTCTAACGCTGTGCTGATGCATGGACAGCAACTTCTCTGTCTCAAGGAAACTCATTATATTCGAACTGAGAATATGTTCGAGAATCCTGCAACAAACCGATGTTAAGGATATTGGTCTGTAATTTTGAGGATCAGTCCTTCTACCCTTCTTATACACAGGTGTCACCTGCACTTTTTTCCAGTCGCTTGGGACTTCACGTTGACAAGAGATTCGCGATAAATGCAAGCTAAGTAAGGAGCCAATGCAGTAGAGTACTCTCTGTACTTTAAGAAAAAGGATCGTAGTCATACGGTGGTATCAAGGCTTACACGTAATCCTTTAGCATTCCTGTTCCAGGAAATACGTTATGAACTTACTGGGGTAGAGATTGATCGAACACGTAATGTCGGCATAGCATCTACCCTTAAAACATGTGTCTCATCATCACCCTCGGATCTGAATGGCTTAGAACAGCAGCAGAGTACCGCCGATTTACTGCATGAATACCTCTAAAATTGCTCATGGAGTACTTTGAGGACATGCAGCGAATTATTATGAATGCTAAACAGGAGCCTATTCTGGTACAGAGAGCAATGCATAGCAACTCATACAGCGAAGGAGCTCAAGAGGAGAATCACATCATCAATAATAAATTTATATTGAAGATGCCATACATCAATGTGCCAGACGAGAAGCGCTTCTAAAAGTTCTGAATACCGATACGTATCTGCCATTAACTTTCTTCTGTGGGAGGTTTTTGAGTATCTGGTGGTGCCGACAGCGAGCAGACAATCATTGGCTATTAAAACCTCCGTGCAGCTGGAAACACCAAATTCATCATACTTGCATTTCAGACCAACAAAATGGGGAATTTAGCAAATGGTTCCACCGTATTTGACAAGAGTAATTTAACTAATGCCAGTTGTTGTTGAGGTCTTCAGTACTGAGACTGGTTTGATGCAGCTCTCCATGCTACTCTATCCTGTGCAAGCTTCTTCATCTCCCAGTACCTACTGCAACCTACATCCTTCTGAATCTGCTTAGTGTATTCATCCCTTGGTCTCCCTCTACGATTTTTACCCTCCACGCTGCCCTCCAATACTAAATTGGTGATCCCTTGATGCCTCAGAACATGTCCTACCAACCGATCCCTTCTTTTGGTCAAGTTGTGCCACAAACTTCTCTTCTCCCCAATCCTATTCAATACTTCCTCATTAGTTATGTGATCTACCCTTCTAATCTTCAGCATTCTTCTGTAGCACCACATTTCGAAAGCTTCTATTCTCTTCTTGTGCAAACTATTTATCGTCCATGTTTGACTTCCATACATGGCTACACTCCGTACAAATACTTTCAGAAATGACTTCTTGACACTTAAATCTATACTCGATGTTAACAAATTTTCTTCTTCAGAAACGCTTTCCTCGCCATTGCCAGTCTACATTTTATATCCTCTCTACTTCGACCATCATCAGTTATTTTGCTCCCCAAATAGAAAAACTCCTTTACTGCTTTAAGTATCTCATTTCCTAATCTAAGTCCCTCAGCATCACCCGACTTAATTCGACTACATTCCAATATCCTCGTTTTGCTTTTGTTGATGTTCATCTTATATCCTCTTTCAAGACGCTATCCATTCCGTTCAACTGCTCTTCAAAGTCCTTTGCTGTCTCTGACAGAATTACAATGTCATCGGCGAACCTCAAAGTTTTTATTTCTTCCCCATGGATTTTAATACCTACTCCGAATTTTTCTTTTGTTTCCTTTACTGCTTGCTCAATATACAGATTGAATAACATCGGGGAGAGGCTACAACCCTGTCTTACTCCCTTCCTAACAACTGCTTCCCTTTCATGTCCCTCGACTCTTATAACTGCCATCTGGTTTCTGTACAAATTGTAAATAGCCTTTCGCTCCCTGTGTTTTACCCTGCCACCTTCAGAATTTGAAAGAGAGTATTCTAGTCAACATTGTCAAAAGCTTTCTCTAAGTCTACAAATGCTAGAAACGTAGGTTTGCCTTTCCTTAATCTTTCTTCTAAGATAAGTCGTAAGGTCATTATTGCCTCACGTGTTCCAGTATTTCTACGGAATCCAAGCTGATCTTCCCCAAGGTATTGCCTCACGTGTTCCAGTATTTCTACGGAATCCAAACTGATCTTCCCCAAGGTCGGCTTCTACTAGCTTTTCCATTCGTCTGTAAAGAATTCGTGTTAGTATTTTGCGGCAGTGACTTATTAAACTGATAGTTCGGTAATTTTCACATCTGTCGACACCTGCTTTCTTTGGGATTGGAATTATTATATTCTTCTTGAAGTCTGAGGGTATTTCGCCTGTTTCATACATCTTGCTCACAAGATGGTAGAGTTTTGTCACGACGGGCTCTCCCAAGGCCGTCAGTAGTTCTAATGGAATGTTGTCTACTCCGGGGGCCTTGTTTCGACTCAGGTCTTTCAGTGCTCTGTCAAACTCTACACGCATTATTGTGTCTCCCATATCATCTTCATCTACATCCTCTTCCACTTCCATACTATTGTCCCCAAGTACATCGCCCTTGTATAGACCCTCTATATACTCCTTCCACCTTTCTGCTTTCCCTTCTTTGCTTAGAACTGGGTTTCCATTTGAGCTCTTGATGTTCATACAAGTGGTTCTCTTATCTCCAAAGGTCTCTTTAATTTTCCTGTAGACAGTATCTATCTTACCCCTAGTGAGATAAGCCTCTACATCCTTACATTTGTCCTCTATCCATCCCTGCTTAGCCATTTTGCACTTCCTGTCGATCTCATTTTTGAGACGTTTGTATTCCTTTTTGCCTGCTTCATTTACTGCATTTTTATATTTTCTCCTTTCATCAATTAAATTCAATATTTCTTCTGTTACCCAAGGATTTCTACTAGCCCTCGGCTTTTTACCTACTTGATCCTCTGCTGCCTTCACTACTTCATCCCTCAGAGCTACCCATTCTTCTTCTACTGTATTTCTTTCCCCCATTCCTGTCAATTGTTCCCTTATGCTCTCCCTGAAACTCTGTAGAAACTCTGGTTCTCTCAGTTTATCCAGGTCTCATCTCCTTAACTTCCCACCTTTTTGCAGTTTCTTCAGTTTTAATCTACAGGTCATAACCAATAGATTGTGGTCAGAGTCCACATCTGCCCCTGGAAATGTCTTACAATTTAAAACCTGGTTCCTAAATCTCTGTCTTACCATTATATAATCTATCTGATACCTTTTAGTATCTCCAGGGTTCTTCCATGTATACAACCTTCTTTCATGATTCTTAAACTAAGTTTTAGCTATGATTAAGTTATGCTCTGTGCAAAATTCTACCAGACGGCTTCCTCTTTCATTTCTCTCCCCCAATCCATATTCACCCACTACGTTTCCTTCTCTCCCTTTTCCTACTCTCGAATTCCAGTCACCCATGACTATTAAATTTTCATCACCCTTCACTATCTGAAAAACTTCATTTATCTCATCATACACTTCTTCAATTTCTTCGTCATCTGCATAGCTAGTTGGCATATAAACTAGTGCTACTGTAGTAGGTGTGGGCTTCGTATCTATCTTGGCCACAATAATGCGTTCACTATGCTGTTTGTAGTAGCTTACCCGCATTCCTATTTTCCTATTCATTATTAAACCTACTCCTGCATTACCCCTATTTGATTTTGTGTTTATAACCCTGTAGTCACCTGACCAGAAGTCTTGTTCCTCCTGCCACCGAACTTCACAAATTCCCACTATATCTAACTTTAACTTATCCCTTTCCCTTTTTACATTTTCTAAACTACCTGCCCGATTAAGTGATCTGACATTCCACGCTCCGATCCGTAGAACGCCAGTTTTCTTTCTCCTGATAACGACGTCCACTTGAGTAGTCCCCGCCCGGAGATCAGAATGGGGGACTATTTTACCTCCGGAATATTTTACCCAAGAGGACGCCATCATCATTTAATCATACAGTAAAGCTGCATGCCCTCGGGAAGAATTACAGCCGTAGTTTCCCCTTGCTTTTAGCCGTTCGCAGTACCAGCACAGCAAGGCCGTTTTGGTTATTGTTACAAGGCCAGCTCAGTCAATCATCCACACTGTTGCCCTTGCAACTACTGAAAAGGCTGCTGCCCCTCTTCAGGAACCACACGTTTGTCTGGCCTCTCAACAGATACCCCTCCGTTGTGGTTGCACCTACGATACGGCTATATGTATCGCTGAGGCACGCAAGCCTCCCCACCAACGCCAAGGTCCATGGTTCATGGGGGGAGGACTAATGCCAGAGTCTACTTGAATTTATAATTCTATCCGTATGACAGTTTACTTCTACAATGGGGCCAGAATGTATACCGTCTAGCGTTTGACATGTATGCAACGTTTCGTGCTTCTTACTACGAAGGTGTTGATGAGGAAGGGTGCCTACTCAGTCCACGGATATTCAAGGAGATGGCGCCAATCATCGTGATAGACTGTTTAAGCAGAATGAAATAATTAAATCAGGACCAACAGACGTATGAATCGAATGTGAATCCTCATCAAATTTCCCAGAACACACTGCAGCGAATGTTCTAGTTCTAGGTGACCATATGATTAACTATTGCCCACTTGTTGTTGTTCTGCAGAATGCCGTATAAATGAGCCAGTGCTGTGTCATACCCACAGCATTTCACAATGACAGCTTGAAGGGTGAACATCGTTGCTGACATTCAAGGATTTTATGATAAGTGTAGACAATTCAAATTTAAAGATGTTGCAGTCATAGCGTATCCAGAAGATGCTAGTATAATAGACATTCTCAGAAATAATTACGTCACTGAGGATTTGAATTGCACTCGTAAAACACGCAGGAGTGCGAAGTGGTTGACAGTTTTCTTTCATGGACTCCACTGGGACGATCCTGGCGTACCTTATAAAGAAATGACGACGTCACTCCGAGTATTTGATCATCCTGAGACAATCATCTACGTCAAAGGTGAGGAGAAGATCACATGGATGTAGCGAATCTTCAAGTTTGCATCTATTCAAGACCTTGAGCTCCACGAGTGCCCTGCTATCCATCAGCTCAACAAGAAGAAGATGTGTGAAAATAGTGTTGTCTGTTTATGGAAACGTAAAACTTCTTTTAAGTTGGATTAAAGAAAACAAATGAATTTTGTACCTCGCATTTTCTGTTTCTCTTAGTTTCTACCTAGCTCCTACGTAGATAGTATGTAGGTTTGCCCAGATACTACGTCTGTGGCTTCGTTCAAGCGCAGTAGATATAATTTCAGACATATTTGCTACATGTCTTTGGTAGCGGAAATGATCACGCACCGCCTGTTCCCAAAAACCTATACATGTAGCATGGTAGACGAAATCCTATGCAACCATTAATTATATATTTTGTTTTCCTCCATCTTAAAAGTCACCTCACTCATGCTTCAAACTAGTACTTTGTGCGTCTTGCTAAACCTTTATATACAGTTGTAAGGATAGGGATTTATGGAATAACTACAAAGACGTACGATAACGAATAACAGTCATAAATATTTCAATAGTAATAAAGCTTTACATCTACAGATCTTGTTGTTTTCATAATACATGAAGTAATACTTCTTGTAAATTCACAGTTTTTGTTAATGGTCGAAATGTTGTTTGCTCGCAGTTCTCGTTTTTACAAATAATGGTAGTGATTGAACAAATTTTTTACTTTACATTGCACTACTGGTTAAGCTATCGCAAAGGTGCAGTTTCTCTTACACTAACACCATTACTATTCTACTGAAATTCCACCCAAACAGAAGATCTAATTTGTACGTTGAGCTGGGTCGCTCTAAACCTTTTACACCTCAGGTAGCTGAAATAATTTAATAATACAATGAAGCGAATGGCCCTAATATGTTCATCCCAAACAGATGCTCTAAAATGAACTGGCTGGAACTCACACATAAAATTAGTATGACTTGGACCACTAGCGGTAGGTGAAAATTAAAAACTAATCTATTTACATAGGCACTCACATAATCACACACGCACATGAAGTGCAAAAGAGAGAAATACGGTAAACTATTTTTCCTTCATTTACAATTTGTTAATTTTTTATGATGATGTTAACTTTTCCTAAATTTTTTATAATTTTTGCAGCACATGCTGCTTATATATTTATGCGCACATATTAAGCTACTTATTCAGAAAAAATAGAATATATTTACACAGGCATACGCGGTTACACAGGCATCCACACTCAAAAGCACTCACAAGAATACACTGATACATAAACGTTCACACATGCAGGTACATCATATATCATAAAAATACAATATTGACACTACAATAAAAGAGACCCACTATTTGCCACAAGCTCTTACTCAGCCAGTCATCGGAGGCCCCCAATCTCTCTCGGGCTTCAAGTATATAGTGTGAGTACTGGAGTGTTTTGACCCCTTCATCACAAATCACTTTTTCATCAGCATAAGGTGACAATCCGACTTTCGATTGCAGCACAGTGTACACCTCGCGACCTGGCGATCGAATACTAGTGTGGTGCACCTATTAATGTGGAGATTGTGCCAGAGCACTATAAACACCACCGTATAGGCATTGCGAGTAGTCTTCGACCATGAGGACATTTGAAGGGCTTATTTCAATAGTGGTACAAGTGCATTACCTCCACTTTTCTGTCTATAGTGCTTCTGACATTAATGGTCCAAACAAACAGAAAGAAAAGTCATCTCTAGCCAGAAACAATATGCTTGAACATTTCTGGTATCTCAACTGCAGATTTTTCAGCGCTCATTTAACTTTAGGACTTTGTATCTCAGAATGAACAAACTTGGACTTGTACCACTATTCAAATAAACCCTCCATTTGATGCCGCACGTCCCACACTCTTAGCCCATATCTAGGTGGCTCCATCTAGTGAACTATATGCATACATTTTTCATCTTAGACCCATAAACCCCACATTCGGCAATCCGTCCGCTTCATCTTTCATTAAGCCAATAACATTCTTGTTCTGAGAAACAATAACGCAAGGATTATCGGATGGGTATCCCGATGTGTCGAATTAAGGTTGTATGTAAGACTAAGGGGTTACCTTCACAGCGGGTGATAGGGGAAAGGAGCCATTCGAAGTCTGCTTGTACAACAAACGGGCATCCTTCCTGGTGGTGAGGATTCATAAATTTAATGAACTTGCTTTCTTCTGTAGGTGGATGCACAGTCCTACAGATGTCTTTTTAAATACTTTTCATAAGAAAATGTATTAGACACCTGAGGCAAATGTGTTTTTTATCTTCATATATTGGCAATTGGCTGTAAAGGAGGTGTTACATGTATTTGACCCAAACATAATGGTGATTATCACCTTCAGAGATGAGCAGCATGTTTATATGAAGATCATACTCAGTTGCTTATATCTAAAGATGGAGTGATCCAACTACGGTATGCTTTTCCTGCCCATCTGACTTGCTTTTCTGCTTCTTATTCAGGCAATAACGTGAACCAATATTCCGGGATTTTTTGCCTCAGATTGGTATTCCTTAATCGTTATGGGGAACTCAGTATCATCACTGTTATAACACTCACGAATGTTAAGACTTATACCATCTCTAGATCTACGTTGCACATATTTTGTAAAATTTCTTTTCTAGCCGGGGTTGACCATGCAAAGCAAACATTTTCTCTTTCATTTTGGACATTAATACGAGGGATATTCGGAAAGTAAGGAACGATAGGTCGCGAAATGGAAGCCACAGTGAAAATCAAAACTTTTATTTGCAACAGTTAGCTACGACTTACAGCTCCTTATCTCCATTATCACCGGTCTGACTTAGACGTTCGTCGTAGCGTTGTACCAACTTTCCAGTACCCTCGTTATATAAGAAGCCGCCAGTGCTTTCCGCCAGTTCTCTACGCTGGCCTACAGCTCGTTGTCTGTGCCAAAATGTTGTCTTCATAGCCAACGGTTCATGTGAGCAGCGACGAAACTCAGAAGGAGACAGTTACGGGCTGTAATGTGAGTAATTAAACATATCCAATTGAAAACGATTCAGGAGCATCTTCATTTCCCCTGCAGAATGCGACTCACAATTGTCGTGAAGAAGAAAATGCACGACAGTTGTGTAAAGTTGGCCGCATAGCTTCAGGCGAAATTTCTCACCAGGCCCTCGTACTTGGCTGGAGATACTATTGTCCTAGGTATCTTTATGTGCTCGCTGTGCGTTCAGAACTAAAAAGAACGACGTAACGCGATCGACGGGCAAAGACACTGCCCAACACACCTTTGCATAACTTCATCGGATTTTCACTGTGGTTTCCATTTCGCGACCGATCGTTCCTTACCTCTCGAATAACCCTCGTACATGTCCTCTTATCAGCTATATGCTTAGAGAATTTGATACAAGTGGAACCCCATTTAACAGATCATAAACATGTATAGGGAATTCGAGGCGTAGTACTTGGCTGGATACTTTAGCTGATCCTCTTACTTCCATCTCGGAAAACCGGGCCAGTATAGCATACAAGGTGTATTCACAATACCACCCGACGATTGATGTACTCCGAGATATAACGCCATTATCATTCCAGATGTGATGCTGAATTTTCTCCTCAGGAGCGCCCTGCCGGATTCTCAATTTGAGTGATAGACACCCCTAGCAACCGCTGAGTATTATAGATAAGTCATGACGCCGCTAACCTGACGTACTTCACTATCAGGGCGGGGCAGAGGACTACAGGCACACTAAGCGACGACACCCTCCATCCAGTGCATGACGGCGTTAGGAAGGAGGTGCCTTCACGGGGGAGGGATAGGCACTGCGGCACACATACCACTTGCTTCCGGTGAGTGCGAATAGCCCGAGCCGAAGTAGGAGGAGGGGGCGGTGGTGAACTTCTGTCGGCGCACCCAGGCTGTGGAGAGCTGGGCCGAATACACCCCAACGGCTGAATGCCAATCGCTGTTTCCTTTTGTTGTTGAATGGGTGCGCGAATGATAGGAATTGCTATAATTATCAGCGAAATATATAGATTCACACTACCAGAGTGGAGATAAACGACTAACAGGAATAAAGATTACATACACTATGTGATCATAAGTATTCGGACACCCCCAAAAACATACTTTTTTCACCTCCGGCCACGTACTCCATACCAGCGACCTCAGTAGTCATTAGAAATCGTGAGAGAGCAGAATGGGGCGCTTCGTTGAACTCACGGGCTTCGAACGTGGTTAGGTGATTGGGTGTTACATATGTTACACGTCTGTAAGCGAGATTTCCACACTCCTAAACATCCCTGGGTCCTCTCTCTCCGATGTGATAGTGAAGTGGAAACGTGAAGGGACACGTACAGTGCAAAAGCGTACAGGCCGACCTTTTCTGTTGACTGACAGAGGCCACTGATAGTTGAAGAGGGTCATAATGTGTCATAGGCAGACATCTATCCAGACCATCACACAGGAATTCCAAACTGCATCACGATCCACTTCAAGTACTATGAGAGTTAGGCGGGAGTTGAGACAACTTGGATTTCATGGTCGAGTGGCTGCTCATAAGCCACACACGACACCGGAAAATGTTAAACGACGCCTTGCTTGGTGCAAAAGGTGTAAACATCGAACGATTGAACAGTGGAGAAACGTTGTGTGGAGTGACGAATCACGGTACACAATGTGGCGATCCGATGTCAGGGGGCATGTATGGCAAATGCCCAGTGAACGTCATCTGCCAGCGTGTGTTGCGCCAACAGTAAAATTCGGAGGCAGTGGTGTTATGGTGTGATCGTATTTCCCATGGAGGGGGCTTACACCTCTTGTTGTTTTGAGTGGCACCATCACGGCCCCGGCCTACACTGATGTTTTAAGCACGTTCTTGCTTCCCGCTGTTGAGAGCAATACGGGGATGACGATTGTATCTTTCAAGACATCTGTTCATAATGCACGGCCTGCGGCGGAGTGGTTATACGACAATAACATCCCTGTATTGGACTGACCTGCACAGATTTCTGACCTGAATCCTATAGAATACCTGTGGGATGTTTTGGAACGCTGACTTCGTGCCAGACCTCATCAACCGACATCGCCACCTCTACTCAGTCCAGTTCTTCGTGAAGAATGGGCTGCCATTCCCCAAGAAAACTTCCAGCACCTGACAGAACGAGTGGAAGCTGACATCAAGGCTGAGGGTGGACCAACACTATGTTGAATTCCAGCATTACCGATGGAGGGCGCCACGAACATGTAAGTCATTTTCAGCCAGGTGTCCAGATACTTTTGACCACATAGTGCATTATCTTCTCGATGTATCCAAGAAAATTAAAGTTTGGCAGAAAATTTTTGCCAGAACGCTACACTACTAGTTGTACATTTCCAGGGTAGGGGGCGCTTTAAGTTCTGTTCTCGGAATACTGCGGAAACGCGTTGTACATACATGTAATAGTGCCTAACTGGAGAATAAAAGCAAAATAGCTGAACCTGTGATTCTCGCAGTGTTAGTGAAGTTAACTGGAGAATAAGTTTTGACAATGGTAGGAGCAATTTACGCAATTAGAGATGAAAAGGTTGTTTGCAAGTATGAGTAAGGAGAAGATATCTTACAGCAAGAGAGTCAACTACGTAATATGGAAGTGAGTCTTGTGCCAAATATACAAAATAATTATTTATTACGAAAACTCACAGATATATGGTCTAAATGCCGTACTATATGTTGCAGAGTGCTTGAAACTGGCTTTTGAGCCGAAATGGGCCTATAGCTAATGAAAATAAAGTCACAATAACAACAACTGCTACACAAAGCAGCGTTTTGGCTTAATCTACACATTTCCTTTATCATTGAATAAATCATTATTAATAAAGTAAATAAAATTCCTGAATGAGTCTGCGTTCATTGCGAATATTTTGTGATTAATGATTTGTATGTCTTTCAATTTATGTCTTTGTTTAGAACATCGTTTCAGCTACTGCCGTCGTGACATCAACGCTTATAACCTGTGAAACTGAGCTGTCTCAAAATTACCTCGAGATAATACAGTCAGTTCTGTAGGGGACGACAGCAAGCGCAAATAGTCATAAATAAATATATATAATTTTTCATAATTTTATTTGCCAAATAACTTCAACGAAAACGGTTGGCTTGAAATTTGAGCAAGAAAAATAAAGGCGACCAAAAAGTGAACAACAGTATTTATTTAAAATACGTAGTGTTTAAACATTAGGTTAGATAACAACTCCTTTGTGGGTGCGACATTTTCCAACAGCTTTTACAGAGTAAGCGTCGCGACCGGGGATTCCAGATATATTCCCTTCTGAAACCGACATCAGGTATTTTACAGGTTGGATCACACGTTTCAGTGACCTAAGATGCGCATAATACGTGATAATAATAAACGTCATATGACGCAATAAGTAATTGAAATCTTTTTCATTCTAAAATAAAGGAACACCTTACACAAAAGCCCTTTGGTAAAAGACAGTGAAACATTTGAAAACCAAGTAACTGTGCTAGAGGTGATCTTAGGTCAGAGGGCCGTCACTGAATAAAAATTTGACCCTTGAGTATACTTTACATCAACAAGGTATCAATTAATACTTCGTCAAAATACTAATACAAAAACTTAAAAAAACTTTTTGAAATTGTAACTTCGATAACAACTAGATAGAAACGTTTTGGAAGTATAACTTCAAAAGCACCTGGATAGAACGAATCACATGCTAGCCAAAATTAGTCACTAGGAAAAAAGAGGTTATAAAATTTTATCAGGATCTAAAAAATGTTCAAATGTGTGTGAAATCTTATGGCACTTAACTGCTAAGGTCATCAGTCTGTCACTAAGCTTACACACTACTTAACCTAAATTATCCTAAGGACAAACACACACACCCAAGCCCGAAGGAGGACTCGAACCTCCGCCGGAACCAGCCGATCAAAGGTGTAGAAACATAATGCCTTCTTAATACAATTTAAAATATTCAAAAACTTTTAGCAACATTAAAGGTATCTAATCACACATAAATTTAAGAACACAACACCAATAGGCAACAGGGTAGTCGAAACGCTTAAAGGGCCTGAAACAAAACTAAATGCTGACAAGATTGGTTAACAGCCTGACAATACAATGCGCACAGCTCCCAGTATACAGATTAAACATTAACGCTACCAAACATCATCATTGTATTATAGTTAAATTAGTGGCGTGCATTAGTACCAAAAACTGACGACTGTTTGATACTAAACCGTAAACTTCACCGTTTACTGTTTCGCGTTCTTCAATCTTTTAGTACTGGGAAAATCTGCAGGAAACACGGCGGAATGCAGGAAACTAGCAAATGTTAAATACTGCACTTGCTTCATTGTTGACTATTAGATAATCAAGGCAGCACATTCAACAGAGCATGAACACTTTCTGATGTCGATGGAAAAGTAGCTGGGCCACTAAGCATATTAATTTCACAAAATTACTCGGTATCGACTCAAGACATAACTCGAAGTTTTACTTTACTTTCATGTGGCCGTACGAATATGCTAACAGCTCTCCCTCTGTTCCTGAAGACTCACCAACACTTTCATTTGGTGGAGGGGACAAGATGATGAGCCGGTCGGGGTTCAGAGCTTTATAGCCTAATAGCTCGGCTCTGCTACTGCTTAGCGAGATGCCGACGTAAGCGATGCCTAGAGACAAGGCCTCGGTATCTGTGGATATCGATAGCGAAACAGCTCAAAAACGACGTTCAGTATCAGTTACACTAATATCTATATCTAAGTAGGGATCTACAATTTGAGTTGGATAGTGTCGCCATGCTTAGTCGTAGATTTTATTTTAGCTGACACCGAACGTTCGTTTCGCAGTTGTAAGTTTTGATAAGACGAAGACAGTAGCTGATGTCACATAATAATAATAAAAATAATAATAAAATACAGTACGCAATGTAGACTGCTTGATTCACAAAATACTAACTCATCCAGTCCTAAACATAAAAGTTTCTCCTGCTCTCTCTGACCCCCACATACACACACACACACACATACACATACACACACACACGCACACAAACACACAGTGCATGCCGCAGTGGCGTGCACACATAAATTTTCTCTCGTACTTCATGTAACTTGCGGTACCTCACCTCTCAATCGCCTTCATGAATGCTCTCAGACGGCTTCCAGCAACCAGTGAAGTCGGTAGTAAATTTTGCAGCGGCTCTCGGCTAACACGCCACCTGCAGTCAAAGGTCCCGGTCGCTGCTGGCAGGCTGACATTTGCAAGCGCAGCGCGCGGCTGCCTACCTGTCAGGGGCCCGTGTTATCGCGAGCTGAGGCGCGCGCTCTGCCATTTCAGACCGCTCACGTGATCCGTCACTCGTCAGCGCCGAGCAAGCACCAGCGGTCACGTCCCGGAATAGCGCACGATAGCTGGAAACGCGAAATAAGCGCCATTTATACTAGTCTGTAGAGAAAAATTGCTAACGTATTTAGAGTGGCCAAATTCTACCTTGGTTACTTCCATCCGCCAGTGTTCCATAAGCGTTTCGGGTATTAAAAGCCACCGATACATGTTCTGTGATGCATCCATAATTCTCACGATTAATAGCGCTTTACATCTTTTTAAACAGCTCTTGATTTGTTGACTGATTGACAGAATATCTCGTTTTTTATTTTTCCCTGTCTTCACTATAAAACGAAAGTGGTCGGAACAGACTGGCCTGAATATTCAAGCTAATCTGAATGATACTCTATACTACATCAGACTATCATGGAATATTACATCAGACTAATATTGAAGCCCTCGTGAGTTCAACTCGATTTCTAAATTGAAGGAAACACTTCATGGCATTCGCTTCAGAACAGCTACTAATTCGTTGGGCAGTAGATCGCGCCTCTCGATCTGTCAACACAATTGGCAGTGCTAAGAGTATCCTATGACTTCCACATCGCTGGAAACGGGTTATACAAAATGATGCGGACTTGAAAAACGTATCTACGAGGGTGAGTCTAATGAAAACCTAAAATTTGTAATAACAAATCGAAATTTAGCGCCGTTATCCTGTACGTTGGTAAGCGTGCTACTAACAGCGTGCAGAATGGCCTGAAGGTGGCAGCATAGTGCAGATGCACACATATCGTCTCAATATCAGTATATAGATGGCCGCCCTACTAGCGACTTCCACCAGGGAAGAACAGCTTTCTGTTATTCGGTCTTTGTGTAGTGAAGGTGTGAAACCTATTAAAGTTTATCGACGTATGAAGGTTCAGTACGGTGATGCATGTTTGTTACAGCAGCAAGTCTACGAATGGAGTAGGAAGTTTTCAAATGGTGTGACTTCAGTGGGAGATACTCCTCGTCCAGGTCAGGCACAACGAGTTGTGACTCCACAGAACATTGCTGCAGTTGAAGCCATAGTGAAGGAAAATTGCCGAGTGACACTGAATCACATTGAAGCGTGTTTAAAGATTAGTCATGGGTCAGCTCACCACGTTGTGCATGATGTGCTCTAGTTTCACAAAGTGTCTGCAAGATGGATGCTACGGCAGCTGACACCTGAAATGAGAGAACGAGGTGTTGATGTTTGTGAAGAACTTCTTCGGCGCTTTGAACGAGAAGGTGATGGCTTCCTTGCAAGAATCGTTACTGGGGACGAAACCTGGGTTCACTTCCACCAACCGGAAATGAAGAGAGCTAGCAAGGAATGGCGCCATTGATCATCACCAAAGTTTCCAACAGAACCATCAGCAGGGAAGATTGTGCTGACTCTCTTTTGGGACGAAAAAGTCGTCATTTTGGAGCATAACATGCCTAGAGGGACCACTGTCACCAGTGCGTCATACACAGATCTCTTAAAAGATCATCTGCGGCCTGCAATCAAATCAAAGCGACGTGTATTGCAACAACCACAAACCAGCATTTTGAGTGTCTTCCTCATCCACCATACTCACCAGCCTTTGCCCCAAGTGATTTCCATACGTTTGGATTACTCAAAGACGCAATGGGATGAAAGAAGTTCCGTTCTGATGAAGAGGTACGCCACGCGGTGCATGAGTTTTTGCGCGGACTACCAGAAGAATTTTTTTTCTAAAGGAATTTATGCACTTTGTAAGCGCGGGAGGACTTGCATTGAGCGTGGGGAGATTATGTTGGAAAGTAATACAGCTTTGTACCACTTCTGCACAATAAATAATATTTAAAGATGTTTAATGTTTTCTTTTAACTCACCCTCGTATTTTGTACGAGCTGTAAATGTTTCCGCTATTAAAGGCTCTGGCTCTCAGCACTATGGGACTTAACATCTAAGGTCATCAGTCCCCTAGAACTTAGAACTACTTAAACCTAACTAACCTAAGGACATCACACACATCCATGCCCGAGGTAGGATTCTAACCTGCGACCGTAGCGGTCTCGCGGTTCCAGACTGGAGCGCCTAGAACCGCACGGCCACACCGGCCGGCTCGCTATTAAAGTCCAAGCCCTCGCATATGCCCAAAGTAGAACAATTTTACCAATCAAAAGATTAATCAGTAAGGCTAACTCAAAATGCACAAAGACAAACTGATGGCTCGAATTCCATTTACTTTATAAAACTTTAACCACAAACTCATATCGGATAAAATTTCTGACGCTTTGGAAAGAACCAATATTCTGAACCTAATCACACTTGAAACATCCTAACTGGACTGTAGAGATAGAGGAATAGTTGGCGTCTACCAGTAATTTAGCTGGTAGGCTTCTGATCATCTGAACCGAAAGTTGTTAATGTGATACTGTGCTATAAGATCCAATCACATTAACGTGACCACCGCCTATCTTCAACGTCAACGTGCATTAACAACTCACAGACGGCCGGTGCCAGCACTAGCAGAGGATGGCATATGGAGCGTGTTGGAAGGACGCAGGAAACAGTGCAGTCGTCGTTGTTTTGCAGAAACGGAGCGCTTTAAGTACAGAAACGGAGCGATTTATCTGACGTCCAAACAAGCATGATCACTGCCTTTCGGACGAAGAGTGGAAGAATTTCCAAAACAGCTAAGTTTGTAAAGTGTTCGAGTGGTACCGTGGTTAAAAGACACCGTGCATAGGAAAATGGTGCTATCGAAAACTGGCGCCGAGGCGACAGTGGTGCTCCCTGGACCGTAGATGACAGGTATGAACGACGGCTGCAGCGATGTGTAAGGTCAAACAGACGTGCAACTGTTGAGCTACTGACCACCCAGATGAACCAACGGGCTGCCAATAGTGTTTCCTCAACGACAGGTCAGCGAACGTTGTTGTGTTTGGGCCATCGCAGTAGGCGTCTGGTTCATTCATTCACGCGGACTGCTATCCATTGCCAACGAAGGCCGGGATTTGCACGCCAATAGCACAAATGGAAGTCCACTGAGTGGCGACAGGAGGCATTTTCAGATGACTCACGTTTTATACTGCATCGTATTCACAGCCGTTGGCGTGTATGGCCATGTAGCAATTGTCAGAGGGTCAACGCAGGAGTGGGGGCGTTATGGTCCGGGGAATGTTTTCGTGATATTTCCTCGGTGATCTCGTAATTCTGGAAGACGTACTAGATCAGTAGATGCATCCGTACATCTGGATCATGTCCACCCCTACATGCAGTTTGAGTTTACTCGGCACGATGTTATCTACCCACAGTGCATCTGCGTGGCTCCAAGAGCACCAACACGATTTACCGCACTCTTATGGTCCCTATACTCTCCGGATTTAAACCCAGTCAAGAATCTGTGGGACCACTTCTAACGGGGCCCTAGACTCTCCGGATTTAAACCCAGTCAAGAATCTGTGGGACCACTTCTATCGGGTTGTTCGCGCCATGGGTCCTCAGCCTGTAGCACTGGAGCCGGCATGATTCCACATCTTTGTCGATATCTTCCCGAACTTCACTGACTGTTTTCCGACACGTCTCGCACCGGTCTTGGCTACGAAAGGTGGTTATTTGGGCTTTTGACAGGTGGTCACAATAATGTGAGTGAACAGTTTATATCCCGTAACAAATGACAAATGATCGTAATTGAATTTGCTTTTCAAGAAAAAGTGTAGTGTTTCCACTCCCGCACGTGAATGGTAAAAGCCGAAAGAGATTATACTTTCAGCTCCACGGAATGGTTAGTATTCCAATCTGCATATCACAGTGCACGGTATGCGGTTTTGGCCACACGTCTTGGTCCGATCGCTTAGCAATGTAGTCCATCTAAGACATAGTATGCACAAACATTTGAACGGTACCGTTTAGAGAAAAGGGAAAAGTGCGCCACGGCTAGCCGTGGGGAAAAAGCTTTTGCCACAATATAAGCAGGTGCCAGGGTTGTAGTGCTAACAGTGACAACTCATGCAAGAAAAAAAAAATTGGAAGTTTGTGGTAAGGACTATGATACCAAACTGCTGAGGTCATCGGTCCCTAGGCTTACACGGTAATTAATCTAAGTTAACCCAACTTACGATAAGGACAACACCCACACCCATGCCCGAGGGAGGACTCGAGCCGCGCGAACGGTGCAAGACGTCCAAGACCGCGCGGCTGCCCCGAGCAGCTTCATGCAAGATGCAAGGATTGTTAGCAGTATGGAAATTACCGTTGTTGCTGGGCGCCGTGTAACTGTACTACAGATTGTGGAGAAAGCAATATGATCGTCAGAAGGGTGTGATTCATTTCGATCAAGTTACGAACGTAAATTCGCGTGAGGCAGAACAGCATCCACAGCCATGTGTTTTACTCCATCTCCGTTTCTAGGATCACTCTCAGCGAAGTCTAAGGCAACAGCCTTTGATTTCACAGAAACATAGACACTGGTAGAGGAAAAAATACACAACATTTTGTATTTGTCTACTACCGATTATCTTACGAGGACCATGATCGTAATAACATTTAAATAAATGAAAATGAAGCAAATGAATCAACTCTCCCTCGCTGTACAGCATAGAAACTGTCTAAACCAGTTATTATTCCTCCCTTTATTATACAAGCTTTCTAGGCGCACAACATCAAATTTACCATAACTTTATCGGTAAAGGCAAGTATTACAGTTTACTGTAACATACTAGAGAAATACACAGCACTTACATACTTCCATAAATCATCTGGTTTTTAACAACTTGAATCTCTTGATGTAATAAAAATTCCGAATTATCTACGCAATCACCACACTGATCTTCACTCGTCGTCGTAGTGTAATACTAGTCCGAATTCGAAACACTGGTGCTTGTAGTACTTTTCTCTTGATAAAGTGTAAGCCAAGGATGGCTTGCCATAAAGGGCAACCAAACGAGGCGTAGGACGTGGCGCTGAAATGAGATAATATGGCACCAGAGGCCTGACTCCTGGTTGTCGCGCAGTACGACGGGTGACAGACTGGTTGGTATGCTGCCTCTGTCCGGGAAGTCTCCACACACGTCTACGGCCTGGAACCTCATTCACTGGGGTAGTATTGTCTTCAGTGATCTGTCCCGCTTCGAAGTAAACCCCGATGACAAGCTAAGATGTGTCTGGAGACAGCGGTGGGGTACCAGTCTGACTGTCGCCCACCATACGTCCCAACAACCAGTAGTGATAGTCATAGCAGTTATCAGTTCGGTTATCAGTAGCGGCACCTTCACAGCACAGCGGTACATCGACGATCTTTTATGCCCTGTATTGTTGCCCTTCAGGGCAAGCCTTTCTGACTGTACATTCCATGAAGATAATTCCCACACACGGCGGGAGTTTGTACTGTTTCTCTTCGTGTTTGCCAAACTCTGCTTTGGCCAGTGAGGTCGCCAGATCTTTCTCAATTGAGAACTTTTGATGCACTTTGGGCAGGGACTTCATACTGGTGTGGGCTTTTGATTATCTAATGCAACAGATGGACAGAATTTTCCACGATAACCATCAGCAGGACATTCACAGCTCTACCAATTAATGCTAAGTCGAATAACTGCTCGTCACATGTTGTTCCAAAGCGTTAATGCCTTGCTCAGTTCCTGAAGCTCTTTCTCGTGAATAAATCATCTATTTTTTCTGATATTGTAATGATATTTTTGTCGATACTTGTACAGACACGCTCAAAAATATCCGAACGACCTGAATTGCATTTCGCCTGATTCGAATGCAACCCACATAACGCAGACGTCAAGCAGGTCTTCTAATCGCTCCTTGGTACAGTCCTTTGACTATTGAAAATGGTTCCAACACGTCACCACTAGAAAACACTGCTCTGTATCGCAATAACTCAAGATGTAAAGTAATACCACGATACTACAAATATCAGGGACGCTTTAACACAGGTAAGACAGTCCTTAAGGCTTGTAAGCTCACATTTATTACAATAAATGACATACCTGATATTTTACCACTCTCATTATTACGTCAGATAGGTAATGCACGTAGTACGTTCATCGTATTCACGATTTCCTCTTCAATGTAACATACCCTACTTATTATTTAACACAAAATGACATTAGAAATTTAAGTTATTCACGTGCAGCTAGCTGAGAATATGTAATGTATGAACTTCAAATGACATGACGAACCATTTAATTCTGTATATAGATTACAACCCAGGTCATTCACACCTGCGATAAGGTGTTGCCTGATATTTATAGCATCGTGGTATTACTTTACATCTTGAGTTGTTGCGATACGGAGCAGTGGTTTCTAGTGGTCACTTTTTGGAACCATTTTCAATAATCAAACGACTGTATCAAGGAGCGATTAGAGGACCTGATAGAGAGCTGTCTTATGTGGATTGCATGCGAATCAGGCGAAATGCAATTCAGGTCGTTCGGATACTTTTGAACAAGACTGTACATCTCACCCACCAGTTTCCGTCCAACTTGGGTAATTCATTAGTAGTGCGTGTTTTTCTCTCTTTTTTTTTTTTAACTTAGATTGTATTTTAAACACATGGCGGAGCATATGCATCCTGAATGTAAAAATACGAGTAGCTGTCACTGTCCTTATCATGATGGATACCCCATGATGTTGTGACATATTGTTTCGCCATTACCTATCACAGTTAATGCTAAAAATTCTGTATAATCTACTTCCTGATGCTGTTCTCTCAAAATATCTCTAAAAAATCTTGAGGTCGGTCCACATATAACTGTTTCAAGTCTTTCTTGATCATTCCGTACCGAATAACACTCTCGAAATTATTACTATCGACTGCAGACCAACAATGACGAAATTTTTTCAAGAATGTTGTAGTCGAATCTGAACTTCTAGAGCTCATCTTTTCCCAAATTAGAATATATGTTTCACTATCCCTGCCAATGCGAGGTTCGTATCGTTCGACATAAGAAGGATGTACGCTAATATTTCAATGCACGAAACGATAACATTAGCCAATAAAAGTAGCTTACTAACGCAAAATACACTTCCGTCCGGGCACGTTTTGAAATTATCGGCCGGCCGTTGTAGCCGAGCGGTTCTAGGCGCTTCAGTCTGGAACCGCGAGACCACTACGGTCGCAGGTTCGAATCCTGCCTTGGGCATGGATGTGTGTGATGTCGTTAGGTTAGTTAGGTTTACGTAGTTCCAAGTTCTAGGGGACTGATGATCTCAGATGTTAAGTCCTATAGTGCTTAGAACCATTTGAACCATTTTTGGAATTATCGATCATTTTAGAAATTAGTACTAAAGTAAAACTACTTCAATTTTCAAAACAAAGTCTACAAAAAATTTGTAGACTTTTTTCTAGTGACCTAATTAAAATGCACAATATTATTATTTTTACAGATGAGCACCAGCAGAATAATAGCATTAAATTTTTTAGATTCTTCTGTTAGCCTGAATCGAGGAAGACATGATTATGGATTTTATCACAAACCTGTATCTTTCGACATTTTTATTTCTGTCTGATTAGGTCATCTTGCTCAATACAAATAGGCCTTCCATTGAACTATAGTGAGTAAACTTCTTACACTTCCATACATGCTGTTAAAGTAGAAAAATAACCTAAATGATTGCTAAACGTAGTTCATAATAACACCTGTCAACTTGAAACAGCAAGATAAATGAAGAAGTCTAAAAGCAACAAAACAATGAACCAAAAAAAGATAGGTTTACCCTTCCTGTCTACGGCTAGGTTTTATACACTTATTAACCAGTTCATTATGAGTACCTGCTTAATGGCTTCTTTAACTGTCTTTGGAAGGAAATACATAACTGATTCTGCGTATCAGGGATACGCCAGTTTGTTGGTAGTTTTGTGGAGGTGTGTGGCATTAGATGTATACGCAAAAGTCATGTAATTCCCGTAGCAACAGGCCACTGATCTGTGTACGTGATGACGGCGCCCGATAGCCCGATAGCGACGCAGATGGGTTCATTAGGATCAGGCGGATTTGGTCGTAGAGACTTCAACATGAGTTCACTACTATGGTCCCCAAAGCACTTTTGTAAGCTTCTGGCTCCAATGCATGGACAACTATACTGCTGAAAGAATACATCGCCATCGGGGATGAGAGGATGCAAGTAGTTCCTGCTGTCAGTGTGTGTTCGATTACTACCACAGGTCCCATGCAAGCGCAGAAGAATATCTCCTATAGCGTGAGACAGGGTTGTAGCCTCTCCCCGATGTTATTCAATCTGTATATTGAGCAAGCAGTAAAGGAAACAAAAGAAAAATTTGGAGTGGGTATTAAAATCCAGGGAGAAGAAATAAAAACTTCGAGGTTCGCCGATGACATTGTAATTCTGTCAGAGACAGCAAAGGACTTGGAACAGCTATTGAATGGAATGGACAGTGTCTTGAAAGGAGGATATAAGATGAACATCAACAAAAGCAAAACAAGGATAATGGAATGTAGTCGAATTATGTCGGGTGACGCTGAGGGAATTAGATTAGGAAATGAGTCACTTAAAGTAGTAAAGGAATTTTGCTATTTGGGGAGCAAAATAACTGATGATGGTCGAAGTAGAGAAGATATAAAATGTAGACTGGCAATGGCAAGGAAAGCGTTTCTGAAGAAGAGAAATTTGTTAACATCGAGTATAGATTTAAGTGTCAGGAAGTCGTTTCTGAAAGTACTTGTATGGAGTGTAGCCATGTATGGAAGTGAAACATGGACAATAAATAGTTTGGACAAGAAGAGAATAGAAGCTTTCGAAATGTGGTGCTACAGAAGAATGTTGAAGAATAGGTGGGTAGATCACGTAACTAATGAGGAGGTATTGAACAGGATTGGAGAGAAGAGAAGTTTGTGGCACAACTTGACTAGAAGAAGGGATCGGTTGGGAGGACATGTCCTGAGGCATCAAGGGATCACAAATTTAGCACTGGAGGGCAGCGTGGAGGGTAAAAATCGTAGACGTAGACCAAGAGATGAATACGCTAAGCAGATTCAGAAGGATGTAGGTTGCAGTAGGTACTGGGAGATGAAGGAGCGTGCACAGGATAGATTATCATGGAGAGCTGCATCAAACCAGTCTCAGGACTGAAGACCACAACAACAACAACAACAGCGTAATACTGCTCTCAGCCGGCTGCGTCCGTGGCCCGCTGCACGTTTCGAGCTGCCGTTCACCTCGATGACATCGTCTGTGGAGGCGACAATCGACGTAGTGTAGCAAAAATGTGTTTCCCCCGAAGAGCCGACACGTTTCCATTGATCGACGGTCGACTCCCAATGGTCCCGTGCCCACTGCAGTCGTAACTGACGATGTCTTTGGGTCAACATGTGAACACGAAGGAGTGGTCTGCTGCGGAGCTCCATGTTCAACAACGCAAGATGAACGGTTTCCTCCGAAACACTTACGCGTTCACCGGCATTTTGCTTTTCCGATAAAAATGACGCAGATCACCGTCTGTGCTACTTCAAAGAGCACACGCAAATCCCACTTCCTGAGAAGAGTCGTGGACGTCCACCCACGTGGACTACCAACATGATCACACTAGAAAGGTGTTGAGGAACCGTGACTAATGTGGGAAGACGATGTTTCTTTCGACGTTTCGATGTTTCTATCTGAATTTCTAAAATCGTTGGGGGAAGTGGCAACAAAACGACTATTCACGTTGGTGTGTAGAATATATGAGTCTGGCGATATACCATCTGACTTTCGGAAAAGCATCATCCACACAGTTCCGAAGACGGCAAGAGCTGACAAGTGCGAGAATTATCGCACAATCAGCTTAACAGCTCATGCATCGAAGCTGCTTACAAGAATAATATACAGAAGAATGGAAAAGAAAATTGAGAATGCGCTAGGTGACGATCAGTTTGGCTTTAGGAAAAGAAATGGGACGAGAGAGGAAATTCTGACGTTACGGCTAATAATGGAAACAAGGCTAAAGAAAAATCAAGACACTTTCATAGGATTTGTCGACCTGGAGAAAGCGTTCGACAATATAAAATGGTGCAAGCTGTTCAAGATTCTGAAAAAAGTAGGGGTAAGCTATAGGGAGAGACGGGTCATGTACAATATGTACAACAACCAAGTGGGAATAATAAGCGTGGACGGTCAAGAACGAAGTGCTGGTATTAAGAAGGGTGTAAGACAAGGCTGTAGCCTTTCGCCCCTACTCTTCAATCTGTACATCGAGGAAGCAATGATGGAAATAAAAGAAAGGTTCAGGAGTGGAATTAAAATACAAGGTGAAAGGGTATCAATGATACGATTCGCTGATGACATTGCTATCCTGAGTGAAAGTGAAGAAGAATTAAATGATCTGCTGAACGGAATGAACAGTCTAATGAGTACACAGTATGGTTTGAGAGTAAATCGGAGAAAGGCGAAGGTAATGAGAAGTAGTAGAAATGAGAACAGCGAGAAACTTAACATCGGGATTGATGGTCACGAAGTCAATGAAGTTATTCTGCTACCTAGGCAGTAAAATAACCAATGACGGACAGTGCAAGGAGGACATCAAAAGCAGACTCGCTATGGCAAAAAAGGCATTTCTGGCCGAGAGAAGTCTACTAATATTAAATACCGGCCTTAATTTGAGGAAGAATTTTTTGAGGATGTACGTCTGGAGTACAGCATTGTACGGTAGTGAAACATGGACTGTGGGAAAACCGGAACAGAAGAGAATCGAAGCATTTGAGATGTGGTGATATAGACGAATGTTGAAAATTATGTGGACTGAAAAGGTAAGGAATGAGGAGGTTCTACGCAGAATCGGAGAGGAAAGGAATATGTGGTAAACACTGATAAGGAGAAGGGACAGGATGATAGGACATCTGCTAAGACATGAGGGAATGACTTCCATGGTACTAGAGGGAGCTGTAGAGGGCAAAAACTGTAGAGGAAGACAGAGATTGGAATACGTCAAGCAAATAATTGAGGACGTAGGTTGCAATGATGTCAGTCATCCGACTGAGTAACTCGGAATTCCACCATAAGCTCGGCTACCAGTATAGATGTTATGTGTAATTCACGTCCACATTAAGAGTATAGGTATACAGCATAGTTTTTATAAACCATTGTTGTCCTTATTGTCTTTCTTAAAGTAGAGAATAAAGATATTCCGTCCTACCATTACCGAACAATCCATTAAAACTACAGTCTTCCACAACGTGTACGCATCCAGTTAAAATTATAAGATGTACTCTAATTGTAGGAGTCATAACGAGAAAAAAAGCCATTATCAATTCCATCGGAGCTAGCATTACTCTCCTAAATTGCGAAACTATCTTAGGTAATTTTTATATATCTGCTCGACAAGTAATGTCTCCGATATGTATCAGGAAAGCATAATTTATTCTGTAGGTCTGACTGAGTATTCTTATACAGCTTCGTTCAAACCGTACTTCGTCGTAGATAACAGCATCATCTACTAAAATATGAGGTGCCGTGGGAATATAAGAATTCCATCTACAGAAAGAGTAACACGTAAAAGGATCTTTTTTATGTTAACATGGTTCATAAATGATTTCAACGTCATCGTCTTCTTCTTCTCCGACATCCGTAGCCTCCTCATGCTCCTAAGGGAGGCGTTACTGCCAGGGAAAATAGTTACGCGATTGTGGACAACTCATAAGACAGTCTGAATAAATTGTTCAAAGTGAATGACCTCCCTTTGTAAAGACATATAACAAATTTGTATGTCAAGTCACAAGCCAAGCGTGAACAAAGTTATTGGTAACTATCTCTCAGATTTATAGTGTCCAGACATGTGACTATGAGCACCTTCTACGTAGTCCTTGGCTAAACTGCACTACCAGGCTAGAGTCTACACGATACAACTGCAGAATGGATAATGTGTTTCACCTATTGCAGGTCCATTTAATTATTTTTTTAACTATACCGAAGAGTATTTACAATTTTCTCCAGTGTATTCTGTGCCAATTACATCAATGTGGTGTCATCTAACAGATAACCTACAGAACAGCGGCAGTTAGTCTACTGCAGTTAGTAAGAATACCCGAAAGTTGCCTTAAGTTGTACTGAGACTTATGACGGAGGAAAGCTTATTAGTTATGTTACGTCTGATACAGATTTCAGTATCTACTACATGGAGACGCTTACCACTAACTCCAACATAGATGACGTAAGTATTATTCAAAAGTACTCCATGAAATCATGAGAAACATATTTCTCTCAATCCCCGACATTGTTTCCCACAATACCGTGAGATAACAATATCGCCAAATTAGGAGCGGTACCCACAAACAGTATCGGCCACAAGAGCAGTTCTTTGTGGTGGGCCATACCTGCTGTCGTAACCGAATCATCAGGGGCGCCTCACCCACCAGTCCATATCTAGCGCTACTATATCCATCACTCGTGAATCGTCCAGCTTTCCTGCAAACTCCTCCCATCATAATCCACCGGTTGTAAAAGTATTTGAAAAATGATTGTTTATAAGCTAGATTTCTTTTTTTTCCAAGCACTACTGGTACTCATCATAAGTAAACAGTAAGCTGTAGAAAGCCAGTCCGGTTAGCCGTGCGGTGTAACGCACTGATTTTTCGGCGGGAAGGCGTGCCGGTCCCCGGCACGAATCCGCCCAGCGGATTGATGTCGAGGTCCGGTGTGCCGGCCAGTCTGTGGATGGTTTTTCAGGAGGGCTGGTTCTCCTTATTCCGCCTCAGTTACAGTATGTCGGCGATTGCCGCACAAACACTTTCTCGACGTACGTGTACACCATCGTTACTCTATACGCCAACATTGGGGCTACAATCGTCTAGTGTTAGACGTCCCCGGGAGGGGGGGGGGGGGCGCACGGGGGCCGAACCGCACAATAACCCTGGGTTCGGTGTGAGGCGGCGGTGGGGTGAGTGGACTGCTGTATCCTGTTATGGGGTTGTGAACCACTGAGGGCTACGGTGGGAACGAAGCCTCTTCGTCGTTTCTGGATCCCCAGTTCCATACAATGCAATACAATACAAGTTGAAGAAACGGATTTTTGCCTTATCTCAGTGCGGAAGAGATGGGATGATCGTCTGTTAATCAGACACACTATTGAATCAAGACGGGGAGACATAGTTGTTACTTACGGTTTCTAAAACCGTCAAAAGCAAAGCGTTTCCCAGAGATGTTTACTGTAGTGTTAAGGTTATCGGACAAAAAATTTAGTGAGAAAATTCTGTTAATGCGAAAGAGAGGAATAACTGGTGGTTATATAGATGTCTAAAGAATGTAATGTGTGGAGCTGGCGTATATTCGATGGTTGAAAGGGTACCGCCCCTATATGGCTGAAAGTGTTTCCATATTTATCCAGATGTTGATTTCTGTCTTCGATACGAATAATTTCCATCCTGTGTTTACCATATGCACGCAAAAGATAACACATCAGAGAGAGACGTTGTGAGATATAAAACACAACATTCCGGAGAATTAAGGTAGATGTGGGGAACGTGTAAAGATTCACACGTATTTCTGACAGTCGGGTCAGATAATAGGCTGTAGAACTGTATCCCTATAGCTTTAATTATATAACGTCTAAATATTCATTCCAGGGGATGCCCTGCACAATATAGAGAAGAGACAGTAAATTTACTAAGATAGAATGTCGTGGATTCAGCCCACCGCCATTTGAAGAATTAATGTACATATGACTGACTGGAAGTACGTCCACCCCCACAAAAGTGTTACACAAAATACCCACGGGGTACTGTCAGGACCAATGTCGTGCATCTGGTGAATATCTATTCATTGTAAGCAAATCAGTACGGAAATTTATAGCGAAAGTAAACCTGAGAATGCAAATAACAACCATGCATATGTTCTAACGGGTTTTGTTGGTTTTTAAATAGAATAAAATATGCCTGTCTGATATGTATAGCATACTTCACCTGTCGAGCAAACCTTGAAAATTAATTTTCTGGTATGTATCCCAAAATCATTCTTGAACTTGTCTACTGGGGGGGGTGAGTAGTGCTAGATCATATTTTCGGCCTATCATTAGTAAAATTAGAATACAGAAGTATATTATTTGGTGGATGTTTACATTGTGTGGAAGACTGAAGTTTAATTGATATTCGGTAATGGTAGACTGTAATATCTCGGTACTCTACTTTAAAAGAAGGTAGCCACGACCTTTAATGGTTTATAAGACAATGAGTTGTATATGCACTGTTCCTTGCTGCACATCCAGATAACTGTCTATTCGCCGTAAGCAAACTAGTGTGGAAAATTCTAATGAGAGCAAGTCTGAGATTGCAAAGAACAATTATGCATTTGCTCTAAAGGGTCCGGTTGGGTATGATAAAGAATAAATTATGCCTTACTAATATTTGCTGGAGACATTGTTTGTCGAGCAGGTCTTTTAAAATTACTGAGTATGCATACCTAAGATCATTCTGCAGTCGGTCTGCTGGAGCTAATATTAGCTCTGATGGAACTGATCATGGAGTCGTTTCTGACTGTGATTCCTAAAATTCGAATACATCTTCTATTTTTAGGTGGATGTGTGCATGTTGTGGAAGACTGTAGTTTTATTGGAACATTCTATAATGCCAGAATGCAATACCTACTCAATCTACTTTAAAAAAAAGGCAATCAGGACCTATAGTGGTTTATGAAAAATATGCTGTATATTACAGCCTTAATGTGGAAATCGATTACACAAAACATCTGTACTGGTAAGCGAACTAATGGTGGAATTCCGGGTTACTCAGCCAGATGATTTGCTCACATCACTTCCTATAGAATCAAAACTGGGGGACTAGGTTTCGTAAGCTCCTGCAGCTATTGTTGAAAGAAGCGATTGGTCTCCTATTCAATAATTAATCATCAATTACATACCATGTTTAGGATTGCCGTGTGTATTGTGACAAAATACGAGATTTCGTCAATAGTCTGATCCTTACCAGACTCGTTTAACGGAAGTACGCTACAATTGTCGAAAGATCTACATCAATAGACGTCTGACAGACCAGTGTATACATACGCACAATTCTGAAGATATATTAGTCGTAGGACAAGTCATCCTCTGAGTAAAGAGCGTGTAAGAGCCACAAAGGGGTCACAGCCACGAAGTGGCTCAGCAACCTTATAAAACACATCGGTTGACCATAGCTCTTTTTCTTCTTCATACGTAACAGTGTATGAGTCTTGCGATACATTGATGGTGATGTAACACTACACACGCTGTCAGAAAGCTTTTCTTAATGAGTCCGATCACAATGGCAAAGAAGACTCCATTTACTGCATGTTCGTCCAGAACGTTTTTTTTCCTAGTACAATTGACTTCATAAAATACAACTGAGCAGACAGACTCTGCAGCCATTCCTCCCAGAATTGTTGGGCTCCGATATTACCTGATTTGTGATTTTCCACCGACAAGATTGTGTTGTCAGCGGTGTGCGAGAGGCGGGTTCGTGGTAGAATCTTAACATGCAACATCCGCTGATATTATTGTAACTAGTACAAGTATGGAGATTTTTTGCTACCACGTAATGCTTTCCTGTTAGTAAGACTCTGCTGTGGCTCGCAGGCGTATAATATTAATTAATTTCAATACGTATTTATTCCCCTGGCTGATATAGGTTTTACCCAGGTGGCACACACTGTAAAGTTTATCAATCTGTATTCCTCTGATACTGGCGGCATGTGGGTGGCCCAAGAATGCCATTCCTTTCCCACAGTGGCTGAAGCATTCGTTTTGAAAGATAGCACTAGTTATCAGACGAAGGCGTTTGCACGTGTTGCTAACCGTTAGACTAGCCACTGGTCGGTGATTTCCTCCATCTCTCAGTCTGCATATGATTTTTCCCACTGTTATTTAGAGCCAGTGAGATTGCATCACCCCGCGACTGCTGGGCACGTATATGAGGGTGTGTTACACGGCAGAAATTGGATCATTGTTCCGAGGCTTGTCTGCAAGCTTGCAGTTCCTTCTGCTGGAGACGCCGTCCTGGGTCGACAGACACATAGATCTTCTTGACTTAAATACGGTGCTGACTGCATTGTCATCAGGTACGTGCGACCAGTCATTAGATTTATCAATGTGCGTGTGTTGCTCTCAGTTTTGAATCATGTTGGTAATTGATCTTTGGATAATCGGTTTATCGATATAGGGAGCTCAAAGATCACATTTTATTCCACCGTGGCCTCTGCGGGTCTATTTATGATTTTGTATGCTGGAAGAGTTTTTTTTCTGATGCACAGTGATTATTTCTGTGTCTCATTTTCATGTAGCGATGGCGTAGATGATTTTTGCAACTTTTTACGAATCTTATGGTAACGTGATATTGCTAGAAATACATGTCCGATAGATATAGCTTACCGTCGACATCATCCTAGGATTGTATTTTATCGCTAAATTTTCTTCGAAGTTGTGCCAGGTTTGTGGCGCCAGTCCTGCTGCCGTTTGAATGATAGTCATTATTAAGACGTAGATGTTTTCGTTGCAAATAGAGCAGTGTGCTGATTGTACAGTGTGTGTCTTTGGAATTATGTGGATCAATCTAAATTACATATCATACTCACATTTTTTTTGGTGGTTAGTTGTATTGGGTTGTTTGGGGAAGGAGACCAGACAGCGAGGTCATCGGTCTCATAGGATTTGGGAGCGACGGAGAAGGAAGTCGGTCGTGCCCTTTGAAAGGAATCATGCCGGCATTTGCCTGGAGCGATTTAGGGAAATCACGGAAAACCCCAATCAGGGTGGCAGGACGCGGGATTGAACCGTCTTGTGGTTAGTATGAGACATATCGCATTTTCGCACATATTTGCAGAGTTTATATGTTTCGAGTCTTCATTCCACCTGGAAGGCTGCCTAACTGAAAATGCAGTCACCTACGCTAGTTTCAGAAGCAAGACGATTGGAGAGAGCAGGAGAGGACTATGTTTCGAAAGGAAGGGCGGTGGCCAGACATGTACTTGGCGCTTAAGCTGTTAGCAGCGGTTATCCGCAAAGGCTAGGTGTCTACAAGATAAGATTGGTTTGTCTAGGAGCTCCATAGAGAAACTGTAAAGGAGCAGTGTTTATTTGCAAAAGCGTCCACAAGATATGACAGGCTTTTGATGTGGCGGGACGAACTCTCCCTGCATGACTGGGCGTCATTATCTGCTAGGTCGAAGGTGATTACACATACACCGTACAAATTTCTCCACCACTCCTGGGAAGATGCTGGCGAAGTACAAGTTCAGCTACAGTCACTAAT